>NC_060174.1:70718079-70880579 GCF_021184085.1 Oncorhynchus gorbuscha
TAGGAAGAAGAGGAGAGAGGGATGAAGGAGAGAGAATGTTATTGATAAAATAAGGTAGTTCAAGAGACAGTGTTAAACATGAATCTGTGTGTGGCCTCACCTGGTGTCCGCACAACACTGGCTGTAGAGTACTTTATGCTGAAAAACAAACGGACACACGAGGACAAACAATATAGTATAGTTATAGAAATAATTTAGTGTTTTACTATTCTCCATGGTTGGCCCTCTTGCCTATTCTTTGAAGGTGGAAGGAGTCACAGTATTACACATGAGCCTGTTACTGCATAACACAATCAGATTGATAAATGTTTGTGGGTTATAGGGTGTCTTTGTTTTTGTACAGACATCACCCTCACCTGAGAAGAAGAAATCAAAGGGAGGGAAACTGGGAACTGAATAACTGCGGTTGACATAAGTAAATGGAAGAATAGTCTTATTGCAATATGAATGGCTCTTAAAAGAGCCTTTGGTTGTCCATAGTGTAGTCTATGGTGTTGCCAGGGAACAGAACCCTCTTCAAAGAAGTAGGAGGTGAATATCTCCTGTACACAGATTGCCTCTTGCTGCGTTGTTGGACCCCATCCTTGAAACATCCTGCAGAGCAGCAGACTCCTCTGGCACATGGTGGCGAGCTGCATATCCCCTCCTCGTTCTCGTGTCCATCCTCAATAACTTATGCAGGACACAGGTAGCCTTCACACACCTGAATTCCTCCAGGAGGCAGTCCCAGATGGCCCTGGTCACCCAACCTTGCAGTGCCCTACACGTTAACTGTAGGCAATCGTTTTGAAGGAATCTCAAGTTACAAGGTATCTAGGAATATGGAAGATAATGTAATTATTTGACTTTTACATCACCAGGTCATTGTGGATTACTAAAGCATAAAAACATTGGATTGATAGATGCATGGGCACACATATTGACAATAACAGGATCATATCAAGGATAGCATCACAAATGAATACATAAATACCACTCGAAGCTTGATGATGAGTTGATCATTTGAGTCAGCTGTGCAGTGCTAAGACAACAACAACCTTCACCCCTTTGAGTCCCCAGGACAAGGACTGAGAACCACTGCTCTTCATTGGAACCTCTTCATATGAGATAGGCTTTCATAGTGCTCTTTAACTGAGGAAAGATAATCTCACCAGAAACAGACTTCATTATAGTCAAATTACACCGCACTGAATATTATGTTACTTTTATCTCCGTCCTCACTTCTAGGGTAAGGTACTACACAAAAGTACCGCCCTATCCAGAATACAGTCGTGGCCAAAAGTTTTGAGAATGACACAAATGAATGTGTCTCAGTTTGTATGATGGCAATTTGCATATACTCCAGTATGTTATGAAGAGTGATCAGATGAATTGCAATTAATTGCAAAGTCCCTCTTGGCCATGCAGATGAACTGAATCCCCCAAAAACATTTCCACTGCATGTCAGCCCTGCCACAAAAGGACCAGCTGACATGTCAGTGATTCTTTCGTTAACACAGGTCTGAGTGTTGACGAGGACATGGCTGGAGATCCCGCTCTCATGCTGTTTGAGTTCGAATAACAGACTGGAAGCTTCAAAAGGAGGGTGGTGCTTGGAATCCTTGTTCTTCCTCTGTCAGTCATGGTTACCTGCAAGGAAACACGTGCCGTCATCATTGCTTTGCACAGAAAGGGCTTCACAGGCAAGGATATTGCTGCCAGTAAGATTGCACCTAAATCAACCATTTATCGGATCATCAAGAACTTCAAGGAGAGCGGTTCAATTGTTGTGAAGAAGGCTTCAGGGCGCCCAAGATAGTCCAGCAAGCGCCAGGACCGTCTCCTAAAATTGATTCAGCTGCGGGATCAGGGCACCACCAGTACAGAGCTTGCTCAGGAATGGCATCAGGCAGGTGTGAGTGCATCTGCACGCACAGTGAGGCAAAGACTTTTGGAGGATGGCCTGGTGTCAAGAAGGGCAGCAAAGAAGCCACTTCTCTCCATCAGGGACAGACTGATATTCTGCAAAAGGTACAGGGATTGGACTGCTAAGGACTGGGGTAAAGTCATTTTCTCTGATGAATACCAACTTTAAACATCTGCTATCTGAGCAGCTAACCGATCGCTGCAGCTGTACATAGTCCATCGGTAAATTACCCACCCAATTTACCTACCTCATCCCCATACTGTTTTTATTGATGTACTTTTCTGCTCTTTTGCACACCAGTATCTCTACCTGCACATGACCATCTGATCATTTATCACTCCAGTGTTAATCTGCTAAATTGTTTAAAATAAATTCTACTGTGTTATTGACTTGTTTGATTTGGAGTCACACTCAAAATTAAAGTGGAAACCCACACTACAGGCTGATCCAACTTTGATGTAATGTCCTTAAAACAAGTCAAAATGAGGCTCAGTAGTGTGTGTGGCCTCCACGTGCCTGTATGACCTCCCTACAACGCCTTGGGCATGCTCCTGATGAGGTGGCGGATGGTCTCCTGAGGGATCTCCTCCCAGACCTGGACTAAAGCATCCGCCAACTCCTGGACAGTCTGTGGTGCAACGTGGCGTTGGTGGATGGAGTGAGACATGATGTCCCAGATGTGCTCAATTGGATTCAGGTCTGGGGAACGGGCGGGCCAGTCCATAGCATCAGTGCCTTCCTCTTGCAGGAACTGCTGACACACTCCAGCCACATGAGGTCTTGTATTGTTTTGCATTAGGAGGAACCCAGGGCCAACCACACCAGCATATGGTCTCACAAGGGGTCTGAGGATCTCATCTCGGTACCTAATGGCAGTCAGGCTACCTCTGGCAAGCACATGGAGGGCTGTGCAGCCGCCCAAAGAAACACCACCCCACACCATGACTGACCCACCGCAAAAACCGGTCATGCTGGAGGATGTTGCAGGCAGAAGAACGTTCTCCACAGCGTCTCCATACTGTCACGTCTGTCACGTGCTCAGTGTGAACCTGCTTTCATCTGTGAAGAGCACAGGGCGCCAGTGGTGAATTTGCCAATCTTGGTGTTCTCTGGCCAAACGTCCTGCACGGTGTTGGGCTGTAAGCTCAACCCCAACCTGTGGACGTCGGGCCCTCATACCACCCTCATGGAGTCTGTTTCTGACCGTTTGAGCAGACATATGCACATTTGTGGCCTGCTGGAGGTCATTTTGCAGGGCTCTGGCAGTGCTCCTCCTGTTCCTCCTTGCACAAAGGCGGAGGTAGCGGTCCTGCTGCTGGGTTGTTGCCCTCCTACGGCCTCCTCCATGTCTCCTGATGTATTGGCCTGTCTCCTGGTAGCGCCTCCATGCTCTGGACACTACGCTGACAGACACAGCAAACCTTATTGCCACAGCTCACATTGATGTTCCATCCTGGATGAGCTGCACTACCTGAGCCACTTGTGTGGGTTGTAGACTCTGTCTCATGCTACCACTAGAGTGAAAGCAACGCCAGCATTCAAAAGTGACCAAAACATCAGCCAGGAAGCATAGGAACTGAGAAGTGGTCTGTGGTCACCACCTGCAGAACCACTCCTTTATTGGGAGTGTCTTGCTAATTGCCTATAATTTCCACCTGTTGTCTATTCCATTTGCACAACAGCATGTGAAATGTATTGTCAATCAGTGTTGCTTCCTAAGTGGACAGTTTGATTTCACAGAAGTGTGATTGACTTGGAGTTACATTGTGTTGTTTAAGTGTTCCCTTTACTTTTTTAGCAGTGTATTTTTCTCTCACAAAGTACCTTTTAGCCATCCTTTTCATCTGTAGGCCTCCGGGCAGCCCTACATCCTTACTGCCACCAGTCATTTTTCACTGCGCTATTTAAGAGGTAGCTCAGTGGTTGCGTAGGGGTGCGTTCAATCTATGGTGTGCATTTGTGCATGTATAAATACATTCTTTCATAGGGGTGCTAGGCCTATTCTTTACAGGGCTTCAGCACTGTCTTGCCCCTCCCTGAAGCTGCCCATGACTGCCTGGTTGTACCAAAATTATTTAGACCAGTGCTGCACAAGTTGGCCTTTCTTTCACTAAAACAGATGCCGATGCAACATTCTTTAGATTAGTGAAATGAGTTCATTTTGCAGCATGTGATTTGACATGCTTTCTGAGGAGACCAAAATGGCATCTTATTCACAAAGAGCCCCTTCACACAGGGCCAAAGCATGGTAACATTACATGTCAACAAATTTGGATGACAAAGTATGTCAAATCAAAGTTTATTGGTCGCATACACAGTTTAGTAGATGTTAGGGCGGATGCAGCGAAATGCTTATGTTACTGGCTCCTAACAATGCAGTAGAATGTCAATTAAGTACACAAATAATACAAATAAATAAAGAAATTTAGAATGAATCTAATTAACAACCCAAATAGCACTGTAACAGAATTGAATTTACACGATATTAAGAATGGTATGTACAGCAGTAGATACAGTGAGCTCCAAAAGTAATGGGACAGTGACAATTTTTGTTGTTGTTTTGGCTTTGTACTCCAGCACTTTGGATTTTAAATGATACAATGACTATGAGGTCAAAGTGCAGTCTGTCAACTTTAATTTGAGGGTATTTTCCTCTATAGCGGGAGAACTGTTTAGAAATTACAACACTTTTTGTACATTGTTCCCAATTTTAGGGGACTAAAAGGATTGGGACAAATTCACTTATGTGTATTAAAGTAGTAAAAAATTCAGTATTTGGTTCCATATTCCTAGCACGCAATGATTACATCAAGCTTGTGACTCTACAAACTTGTTTGGTTGCATTTGCTGTTTGTTTTGCTTGTGTTTCAGATGATTTTGTTCCCAATAGAAATTAATGATAAATTAATGTATTGTGTCATTTTGGAGTCACTTTTATTGTAAATAAGATTAGAATATGTTTCTAAACACTTTACATTCATGTAGATGCTACCATGATTACAGATAGTCCTGAATGAATCGTGAATAATGTTGAGTGAGAAAGTTACAGATGCACGAATATCATACCCCCAAGACATGCTAACCTCCCACCATTACAATAACAGTGGAGGGTAGCATTTTTGCAGCAGTAGGATATTTGTGTGTCTGTAACGTTCTCACTCATCATTATAGAACGGCAGCAAAAAAAGCTCTATTTTCATGTTGCTTACGAGGGCATTTCACACTTCTTTTGGATTATAATTGGATTTTAAGGCTTGTATGAATGTCCTGCTTAATATAATGTCATCACAAATCAATTGCATTTTACTTTTAAAAAATGGCTCTTTGGCTAGCTTTTGCCATAGCCAATTTCAATGAGTGTTAGCATTCTAGCTAACAACTGCTGCCTCCAAAATAGTTTATTTGCAAAGATCACAACCAAATATAATCTTATGCTTCGATCACACCAACAGCGTCATTGTGCAAAATAGTACGCAGCATCATCTGGATATGTCTGCAACAAAAGTTCAACATTCACCTTTTGCTACCATTTCTGTCAAGAGGTCTATGCATACAGTTTGATGCATACATTATGCACCACACCGAACGCACTATAACTGCCTGTGCAACGCAATGCTTCGAGTCAAATGCAGCCGTTTCATTGGAAATTCATGTACTTCTGGTGTACCAAAATGCAATGACACTGACGGTGTGATTGGAGCGTTAGAGACTGTTCACGCAAGAATCAAAACATAATTGTAAGTGTATGAGAACCCCAAAAACGTATTTTGTTTAGAAATAATAAAAATGTAAATCTAGGCTATGTTGAATGGGCGCAGATCAATGGCTTTCTTACTGCTGCCAAGAGTCACGCATATCTCTCCCTGGAAACAGGTCAATAGGTTGCACCTCTGTCACTCGGTCGCGTCAAGTGGTTATTATGAATGTTCTCAACCTGCCTTCTATCGGTGGCACCATAGTGATGCCCTAAAGAGGTGATAAACCCAGTCATTCTGGATTGAGGATACTGTTTAGTCTAAATGAAACTATAGTGCCTGGAAATACGCTGACGTTGCTCAAGTAGTCAAATATACAAGGGCTGCATAGCGAACATAACAAATACAACTGTTTATATGGATTCTCATGACAATTTAAATTGGCACAAGCTGCAGTGTATGGGAATTGACGCTGTTGACTGTGTCTCCTCTTGTGGTTTTGAGCTCTTCTTGCAGCATTGCATCAAGCGAACTGAACACACTTCTGATTTTATAGACTAGTAACATGGTAAACGTAAATCCGGGACACTCAAATGGGTATGTTATGTTCGGTGTGGTTACATAAGATTGATAGAAGGTTACTTACTAGAAAACCAAAAGTTACGTGTTTGAATTTCATCACTGACAACTTTAGCATTTTAGCTAACTACTTACTACAAAGCAAATCTAGCTTTGGCTTTGATAAATGCAACATGTAAAGTGTTGGTCCCTGTTTTATGAGCTGAAATAAAATGTCCCATACCCGATACATTTTCCATACCCCATACATTTTCCATATGTACAAAAACAATTATTTCTCTTAAATTTTGTGCACACATTTCAGTGAGAATTTCTCCTTTGTCAAGATAATCCATCCACCTAACAGGTGTTGCGTATCAAGATGATTAAACAGCATTATCATTACACAGCTGCACTTTGTGCTGGAGACAATAAAAGGCCACTTTAAAATGTTCAGTTTTGTCACACAACACAATTCCACAGATGTCTCAAGTTTTGAGGGAGTGTGCAATTGGCATGCTGACTGCAGGAGTGTCCAATAGAGCTGTTGCCAGAAAATTGTATGTTCATTTCTTTACCATAAGCCACCTCCAAAGTCATTTTAGAGAATTTGGCAGTACATTACAAGCACATGTAACCACACCAGCCCAAGACTTCCACATCCAACTTCTTTACATGCGGGATCGTCTGAGACCAGCCACCCAGACAGCTGATGAAACTGAGGAGTATTTCTGTCCCCTTTTGCGGGGAAAAGCTCATGCTGAGTGGGTAGGCCTGGTTCCCAAGTAGGTGGGCCTTTGGCCTCCCAGTCTCACCCATGGCTGTGCTTCTCTGCCCAGTCATGTGAAATCCATAGATTAGGGCCTAATGAATTCATTTCAATTGACTGATTTACTTATAGGAACTGTAACTCAGTAAAATCATTGAAAACCATAATTGTTCTTATGCAATGGATAGACTGTGTCATAAGGTTGTCATAAGAAACACTATGTATATTATGTAACACTAGATACAGAACATCAGACTTTACCAATTGGGGCGACACGTAGTCAAGTGGTTAGCCTCTTAAAGATTCGCCCTTTTTCCCCCAATTTTCCCCTAAAATGACATACCCAAATCTACCTGCCTGTAGCTCAGGCCCTGAAGCAAGGATATGCATATTCCTGGTACCATTTGAAAGGAAATATGAAAGAATGGTAGGATAAAATAACACAATAGATCTGGTAAAAGATAATACAAAGAAATAACCAACTGTTCTTTTGTATTTTTTTGTACCATCATCTTTAAAATGCAAGAGAAAGGCCATAATGCATTATTCCAGCCAGGTGTAATTTAGATTTTGGCCACTAGATGGCAGCAGTGTACGTGCAAAGTTTTAGACTGATCCAATGAACCATTTAATTTCTGTTCCAAATTTTGTATCAAGACTGTCCAAATGTGCCTAATTTGTTTATTAATAACTTTTCATGTTCAGAATTGTGCACGCTCCTCAAACAATAGCTGTAATAGCTATTATAAATTGGACAGTGCAGTTAGCTTAAATTATTGTTAATCTTTCTCCCAATATCAGATATGTCTATGTCCTGGGAAATGTTCTTGTTACTTACAACCTCATGCTAATCGCATTAGCCTACGTTAGCTCAACCGTTCCGTGGACGTTAACTGACTTGCCTAGATAAATATAGGTCAAACATTATTTAAAAAAAACATCATTAGCTGTTAAGGAACTCCCTCCCCCTTTCTCACGCATTCAGCCCCCCACTCCTCACTCCACAGACACATTCACAAATAGCAGCCAGTGGGCTACTCTATTCATACTGTAGGAACGAAAGGCTCATCTGTAGGTGAATGAGGGAAATATATTTTCTAAGGAACAATCTGCTAAAAGATCATTCATAGGTTTAAAGGCAAGCCCATCGTCCTTTCTTAAATATTAACAATTAATTATTTCCTGGGAGAAAAGAGGCAGGGAGGGACATAACAGGAAAAAAGGTTACACAACAGCGTAGAATAGCAGCACATATTACGGACTGGAGTATTATATTGTACATATTGATGATGTACACAGATCGAATGGCTATCTGGTGTACTGTTACCATGCATTTCTTATAATGTAACTGCAAAATGTTTATGGTTCTGTTTCTTCCGTATCTAAAATCACAAGGCAGTGTGACATCATCGGTTTGTTATCTAAAGCCTGTCATTGATGAAAACACACGGCATTGGTCCAATCCCCGGTTTTTACATTCATACTTGTCGCCGCAAAGATTCTTGCAACGCACGCGCAGTAATGTTAGCTGTTTCTCAAAGCAGCATCTGTGCCTGCTTCATTTCATTGAGAAGGAGGATTCAAACTTCCGGTACTGTCATGGCGACATGGTGCTGTGTCTGCTAAAATAAAGAAAAATAACTCCCATCAACATCGGATTTTGAGCATTAACTGGTTGCAAATAGCAGAGGAATCATTATTTATACGGATAATTCAGGTGGCCCATCGCGGCTCGCACCCGGCCGGCCATGGCGGCGCATAAACCCGTGGAATGGGTTCAGGCCGTAATTAGTAGATTCGACGAGCAGGTAAGAATAACACATCGTATCAGACATTGTGCCTCTGCCTTGTCCCTGTAACATCATGGAGGTCGTGGTTTTGGCGACGGGATCATTTGAAGAAAGCTGCACTGTCATGACTGGTGTGTTTTGTGCCGATCTAGCTCGTTCGCTCGCTCAACACACTGCTCCTGCAGAGCCGCATCATCACACACAGGACTCGGGAGCAAGTGACAGCGACAGAGAGCGAAATAGCACATGGCAAATTTGTCCCAAACATTTGAGATACCATTTCAAATTCATAAGGATAATACCACGAGGATGTACTCTCTATATAAACAAAGGAGTCGACAGAGTACGCATTTCGCTGTTGAAAATGAAGAACTAGCTAGATGTAGACTTAAGCAGTGAGTTGTTAGCTTGGTTAGCAATACATTCAGCTTCTGCCAGTAACACTGTGCTAACTATAGATAGCTAGCTAGCCACTGCGAGCGTTGTTGATATCCAATTTGTCAACCTGAAGCTAGTGTCCAGTAATTCATGTGCAAATTCAATTTCCATTTACCTACCTAGTAACTCATCTTGGACTACAAATCAAATTGTTTGTCTATACTACAAATAGTTTGTTTATAGCCTGTTGGCTATTACAGTAGCTGCTAGCTAGTCATATCCTGTGTTATTTTAGCTGCGTCCAGTTTGTTTAGCCAACAGTGTGTGTGTGGACTGTGGACTTTTCTATGCAGACTGACAAGCAGGTCTCATCCATTGCATTGGGAAACATTGGTGAAGATGGGTATCGAAGCTTTTTTCTGAATGAATTTATTGATCTACTTTGCTCCCCTCACAAAATCTCACCAATATCTTAATTGTCCTTCTCGTACATCATAGCTATCCTATATGATGCAGTATGGGCTATGGTTGTACAGTATTAGGCTTGTATGCAAAGCAGTGATTTCATTGTATCATCCTTGTGTTTACATTGTAATGTATATGCCGAGCTAGTCTGTGTAATTCTGATCAGTGACGTTTGTAGTATATTGCAGTATACACGGAGTGTACAAAACATTAGGAACACCTTCTCTTTCCATGACAGACTGACCAGGTGAAAGCTATGATCCCTTAATGATGTCACCTTCAATCAGTGTAGATGGGGAGGAGACAGGTTAAAGAAGGATTTTTATGCCTTGAGACATGGATTGTGTATGTGCGCTATACAGAGGGTAAATGGGCAAGAGATTTAAGTGCCTTTGAACGAGGTATGGTAGTTGTGCTTGGAAGGCCAGGTGGCTGGGTGTGGCTCATTGCACTTTGATGAAGGTTTAATGGAGATCAGGCCTAATATGCTGTTAATCCTATTGATACCACTTTGTAATCATTAAAGAGGATTTTGTATGTTGGATTCTGGTTGGATTGAGACGGCTTTCTGTCAGAATCAGCTTTGAGATTAGCAGCTCAACCCTCGACTGTGACGTTATGCTGTATCACATTTCCTTTTGAGCTTGACCCGTTGAGGCCAGAGCAGAGCATTGGGGCAGCAGGTAGCCTAGCGGTTAGAGCATTGGAGTAGTAACCAAAATCCCCGATCTGACAAGGTAAAAATCTGTCATTCTGCCCCTGAACAAGGCAGTTAACCCACTGTTCCTAGGCCGTTGTTGAAAATAAGAATTTGTTCTTAACTGACTTGCCTTGTTAAATAAAAGTAAAGCAAATACAATTGGATGTTATTACCATATAAATAATCCAACCCTCACTTTTGTAAATCCAATGTTAGGTAGGCTTCTTTCCTCGTGCGAAATTCAAGAATAATGTAGTGTGTGAAGGGGATTCCAGTCAAAAGCAGATTCTTTCCCCCTGATGTGTAAACAACATATTTGTAAAATGTTATTAGTCGCATACACATATTCAGCAGATGTTATTGCAGGTGTAGCGAATTGCTTGTGTCGTTAGCTCCAAAATGATGCACTATAATGTATTATCTAATAATACTGTCTTGCATGTATTGTGCTTGAGCTTGTAACACCAACGCTCCTAAGGAAAGAGCATGAAGTCTTTCTGACCTTTTCATTGGAAATCTGATGTTGATCCCTGATGCTGCTTTACAAGCCCTGACCTGGAAAGAGAAGCTCAGCCAAGTGAAGAGCCATGTCTTTTTTTAGATGGCATCTTAGATGGAAGATCATAAATATCTCCTAATGGTGTTTCTGTGCTCGCCTAAATAGTGTTTCTATGTTGGCAGCACTCAGGAAAAACGTCTTAAACCGCGTTTGTGTATCTTCTGGCGTTATGTCGACTAGGGAAGTGTACTCTGCCTCTCCTCCCCTCTTTGTGTTCAGTGCCCGGTTGGCTGGTGCCAAAGCACTCATTAGGAAAGGGATTGACCTTAGAGGAATTTGACTGTGCCAGTGAAACAAAGTGGCCCTGTGTCTGTTGGCCTGGCCTGAATATAGATGTCAACAAGCCATACTCTGTGTTCGCAGGGAAGATGCTTAAGTCTCGGGACTCTCATTTCATGCACATGTCTCTGAGCCAGGAGAGGAGCAGCCCCTCTCGGGTCTGTTATGGTGACCTCTGGCCTTTGCTGGAGGACATGGTATTAGGTCCTGCTATAGGTGAGGAATCTCCTCTGGACCTGTCGAATGGTTGGGATTGGTGTGTCCACCTCAATCTCCATACCTTTATATGTTTAGCATACTTATAAGAAGTCATAGTACAAAACTGTGCCAAGTTTGACTTCCTTTGCACTTTGCAGACTAAGTGTTTGTTTTCATTAGTAGTCTTACTTGTGAATTGTGGGTGCGCGCGCGTGTTTGTATGTGGGTGCGCAGCAGACTGCCGCAGGTGTGCAGCTGTGGCCCAAATGGGAGCGGCGCAGCGCCAAAGGCCTCTTTGTTCCTACAGAGCGGAGCATGGAGCATGGCCCGTAGTGGGTGTCTGTGAGCTCAGCCCATCCACCCTCTGTGTGTGGTACGATATACTCTGGGAGGGGCCACCCAGCCACTTTCCAGGCTTCCCCAGTACTCTACACTCCTCCCTATCCCTTTAGCCTCTTCTACTCAAGGTTATTATAGCTTTGTGTTTTTATATATTTTTTTACATTTAATTTTTTATATATTTTAAGTTTAATTTACTTGTGGACAAATATATATTTTTATTTTGTTTTTATATTATGTAGGTGTAGTTTTAGTGTTGGGGACAGAAAGCATGCATGGGGGGCTAGGAGTTTAGTTTTTTTGTGTATTTGTGATGTCTCTTCTAGAGGTCGACCGATTCTGATTTTTCAATACCGATACCGATTATTCGAGGACCAAAAAAGCCGATACCAATTAATCGGCCGATTTTTATAAAAATAAAACAAATAATTGTAATAATGACAATTACAACAATACTGAATGAACACTTATTTTAACTTAATATAATACATCAATAAAATCAATTTAGCCTCAAATAAATAATGAAACCTGTTCCATTTGGTTTAAATAATGCAAAAACAAAGTGTTGGAGAAGAAAGTAAAAGTGCAATATGTGCTATGTAAGAAAGCTAATGTTTCAGTTCCTTGCTCAGAACATGAGAACATATGAAAGCTGGTGGTTCATTTTAACATGAGTCTTCAATATTCCCAAGTAAGAAGTTTTAGGTTGTAGTTATTATAGGACTATTTCCTTCTATACCATTTGTATTTCATTAACCTTTGACTATTAGACGTTCTTATAGGCACTTTAGTATTGCCAGTGTAACAGTATAGCTTCCGTCCCTCTCCTCGCTCCTCCCTGGGCTCGAACCAGCAACACAACGACAACAGCCACCATCGAAGCAGTGTTAGCCATGCAGAGCAAGGGGAACATCTACTAGAAGGCTCAGAGCGAGTGATGTTTGAAACACTATTAGCGCGCGCTAACTTGCTAGCCATTTCACTTCGCTTACACCAGCCTCATCTCGGGAGTTGATAGGCTTGAAGTCATAAACAGTGCAATGCTTGACGCACAACGAAGAGCTGCTGGCAAAACGCACAAAAGTGCTGTTTGAATGAATGCCTACCACCACTCAGTCATACTTAGATACTTGTATGCTTGTATGATCAGTCATATACTTAGATACTTGTACACTGATTCATACGATATTAAACTGATTGATAAATCCAACATATACGCATAGAACGCACTGCCTCTGCAATGCAATGCTGCAAGGCAAACGCAGTGTTTCATTGGGAATGAATGTGCTTCTGGTGTATACAATGACGCTGTTGGCGTGATGGAGGCGTATGCGCGGGTGAAGTGAGTTCGGAAAAACTGAAAGTATGCATCTTGGAAATAGTTTTCACATACAAACTTAATATGTCCAATCTCAGAATCAAATAGGCTTTGCAAAAATAACATGGTCACTGTTGTAGAATGTTTATTTTGATTGACGGTTTTTGGCATTTATTTAAGTCCCTTCAGGTAGCCTGGTTTCAGATGTTCAAGTGAACAGGATTATTAGGAAAAATTGTTATTTTTGCAGGGCATGTAAACGTTTTAAACAAACTATTAGATTAATCTATCTGCAATAATCGTATTGTTTTGTGCATGTAACCGCGCTCTCTGATTAACGTATTGACAGGAAATGGTATACACAACACTTGGCTATTCCTGTACTCCATGCTCGTGACATTGTGGTTAGGGTTATGTGTGTTGGACACAGTGAAGTTACCAACTTCGATGAATGCACCAACATCAAAGGATTTACACACTGTATAAGCCTAACTCCCCCACCCTCTCCCCTCTGCAGCTTCCAGTTAAAGTGGGCCAACAGAACACTCACACCAAAGTCAGCACGGAGCACAACAAGGAATGTCTGATCAACATCTCCAAGTATAAGTTCTCACTGGTGATCAGTGGCCTCACGAACATACTGAAGAATGTGAACAACATGGTAAGTGTGTGCGAGCAACGGCAGTTGTAGCCTATAGAGACATGTACAGAGTTGCAGATGTCTCAACCATGTCTCCCTCTCCTCTCTCTCCCCTAGCGAATATTTGGGGAGGCTGCGGAAAAGAACCTGTATCTCTCTCAGCTCATCATCCTTGACACACTGGAGAAGTGCCTTGCTGGGGTGAGGAACCTTAAGGCTATCTACATTTTATACCCTGTTTTCTTTTTTCTTTTAAACCTTCCCCTTAATATATATATTTTTAAATGATGGCTACATGTCACTTTTATTTCTCAGACTCTCGCTCTCCCTTCATCCTTCCTCCTGATTGGTTTCATTTTCTCATGCTGTCCTAAGACACTTTTTTAATCAGGAGATTTCCATTGGATATCAGCATAACACAATAGGATGTGGTGGGCTGTCTGTGGTTTAGATGTTTCAGTTGGGACAGTGGCCTTTGCCCTGGATCTGGGCCCTTTCCCCTCCCCACACAAATGAACTGTGTGTTTGAGTACTGTCTCTCTCTCAGGCTCAGTGAACTCTGTTAGTAGCCAGTATTCCCCTGGTTCCTCTCCCTCCTCTCCTCAGTAAAGATGTGCTTACTGCCCACTTCTGAAGATTGCTTTTCCAGGTGCTTCCTCATCTTGACTTCACATTCACAGCCTCCAAGTTTCCGGCCTTTTTTAAACATTTTTTTTTATTATCACTGGGAGCTGGCGGATGGAGGACAGCTGTTAGTGGGTTCTTCAAGTCCTCCTTGTTCTTGAAATCTGAATGCTTTTTGCTGACTATTTTACCTTTGTAAATAGTTTGTAAATAGTTTATTTACACACAGGGCAGTGATGGTCATGACTTATTGGTCAGCCAAATGACGGCGGTCGTCCTAATTTTTTGAATAGCAAAACATTTATTTGTATTTTTTTAAAGCACATTTTGTACACTCCTCCACTCCTGACTGCATGTGCTGCTTAGCAGGGAGAAGGGCGCTGCCTTGGCAACCAAATACTTATTTTATACAACACCTTGCTTGTTTCAGCGAGGAGCAACCAAATTTCGTCACGTTTTAAAGAGTCCGTGCTACCGCAGAAACGGACTCAATGCCCGGCCTGCCCGTCTTCAGTCAGCTGTTTGTTTATTCTATATTTTTCTTTTTCGATGGTATTTATTCATAATCGTGAGTTACATATACGGCTTAAATATACAGCTTTCCACATCGTTGCCCATGTCACTGCCAGTCAATTTAAAAGCATGACATATTAAACCCTTACAAGTAATTAAAAAATCCTTATATTTTCAATTAAATATTTAACTTAATGATCCACCACTATTGTCCCCAAGTAGAACCCTCTTTGTCCCCAGTCCTCCCACAGTGTGCTGGGGTAATGGCAGATCCCAGGGGGAAAAATGCAGAACAAACTATTTTGGTGGCCTCTGGTACATTCTCATGCCTTGATTCCATCTGAAATACACAGCTAAATTATTGAATTCTTTAACGACTGCCTCCTAGATTGGTGGAAATTAGTTGTGGTATTGAGTAGAAACACCTGACTTTAAAATAGCAGAAAATGTAAGATTTCAGTGTGTTGTAAGTTGTTTTGGATATGGTCTAGGCCTGTATTTTCTAGGGCTGTGACGAGACCAATAACACAATATTCTTTTCCATGGCAAAAATGAGAACAAGCATGCAACTCTCTGGTCCTTTAAAAACCTGCTGTATGCAAAATATTGTGCTAAAGCTTGGAAAATAAGTAAATGTGACTCTGGATGACAACATAATGATTTTGTTTCCAACATTGGGGCTATTCTCCTAAAGAAGTTAAATCCGCCTTCTTGTTTTGTTTCCTTGCCATGATACTATCGTGATACTGGTATCGTCCCGACCCTAATTCAGGACTATTTTCTAAGTAAGATAACCTTTTGTTTGACATTTTCTGCTAGTTTTACTGCAAGATATGAATTGCCACGATGTTTGTTCTTCAAATTATGTATTTTATTGACTCTGACTGTGGACCCTAATTTGGGTGAACTATCCCTTTAACAGTTTGGCCTGTCAATCACTGTGGGTGGGATTGTCAGGGGAGGGAGCAGGTTGCTTGTGAGTCACAGAGTTGGTAGGGGGTCAGACCTGTCAATCAATCACTGCGGGTGGACTTTGAGGGAAGGCAGTGGATTCGTCAGAAAAACTAGTGTCGTCTACTCTTTGAATTTATTGTGGCAAAAACCTAAGACAAAAGGTTGTGTTCTGTAAAGTAAACATGGATTCCTTGTTGAGAAACAAAATTTTCAGGGGGATGACCCACAGATTGTGCACCCCCATTTTATACGAAGTCAGGGGCCCATTATAGACCTACAGGTATGCTTGAAGAATGAAGCAGGTTAAACATGTGGTTGGCTACACAGAAAGCATCAGCAGTATTTTGGACCAAAATGAGGCTCTCTCTCTGCTACTTATTGTTCCTGCAGTGAGGATTCAACATCTTAATTAAATGTTTTCATAATGTATCTGCAGATAATCGCCAAAAAGTAGTAGTAGCCTACTACTATGTAAATTAGGGAGCCAAATGAACAGCTCTCTCTCCGACTCAGTTCCGACATTCACCTAAAATATCCGTTCAAAAATGGCTGTCCGTTTGTGAACAACTCATCACTAGGCTACACTGACATGTCACTTTAGCGCTCACTGGCAAGTGTCGACATGAACTTCAAATCTTAGGAAAATAAATTAGTCTGCTGTTAAACGCTTGCTGTTCGGTCGTCAATCAAAGCACAGTAAATAGCCTTTGCGCCCTGACTCCTTGGCTGGCTATATGAAACACGCTAAATTAATTAAATTCATTTTAGCTAAACATTAATTAAGTGGATTTCAACTAATTGTTACCACTTACATGGGACTTGTATATTCACTCACAGGGGACGATGAAGCGCCATGCTCTCCCTGCTCCGTGAAAATACATTTTGACTGCAGCCAACCACAGCAAACATAAATAACATGGATACCGAGAGGCAGGACAGACAGCAGACTGACAAACCAGCCGTTACCCTGTCATCGCTCACTTTGTGACTGACAGACGCCTGTTCTATCAATAGATTACTAGAAGATGTACTGTGTATCGTTCATTCTAGAGGGAGAAGGCTATACAGACTTTTCTGACGAGGGAATTGAACCTTTTTAAATTAAATGAAGCCAAGTTTAATTTATGAAGTGGAAAAGTAGGCGCTTAGAGAACACTGAATGTGTGACTTCATTTTTATGCAGAGCTCTCTCTGCTTTCGTGGTGCTCCGCACTGTCCATGGTGTAGTTGTTCAGGGATGCCAGCCTTGTCACTTGTCACTGACCATTCTCTGTGTGGGATGGCTTTGATCCTCAGCTATCAGTGGTTTCTCTCCTCTGGGTCAAGAGGGCAGTGCGGACATCGATTTAAAGATTTTCTTCTTTTTGACCTCTAACCTTTCCTTCCTTCTTTCCTCCTCTTCTCCCTTCCCTCCATCCCTCAGCAACCGAAGGACTGCATGCGTCTGGACGAGACCATGCTGGTGAAGCAGCTGCTGCCAGAAATCTGTCACTTCATCCACACCTACCGCGAGGGCCACCAGCACGCCGCCGAGCTCCGTAACTCCGCCTCCGGGGTCCTATTCTCCCTCAGCTGCAACAACTTCAACGCTGTGTTCAGCCGCATCTCCACCAGGTGACATTAACCATAAACACATCACAACTCTCCTGTCAGCCCAACCTGCTCTAAGTAGGAACAGGCCAAGATGAAAGGCATCAGGCTGCACATAGAGGATGGGTTACTAAATGTACGTACATTGCATTCGGAAAGTATTCAGACCCGTTGACTTTTCCCACATTTTGTTACGTTACAGCCTTATTCTAAAATTGATTAAATAGTTATTTTCCCTTTATCAGTCACAATATCCCAAAGACAGGTTTTTAGACATTTTGGAACATTTATAAAAAAAATATATAGAAGTATCGTTGTATTTTGGGAGTTTCTCTCATTCTTCTCTGCAGACCCTCTCAAGCTCTTCCAGGTAGGATGGAGAGCGTTGCTGCACAGCTATTTTCAGGTCTCTCCAGAGATGTTCGATCAGGTTCAAGTCCTGGCTTGAACCTGGCATTCAGAGACTTGTTCCCGAAGCCACTTCTGTGTTGTCTTGGCTGTGTGCTTAGGGTCGATGTCCTGATGGAAGGTCCTGAGTGCTCTGGAGTAGGTTCTTTTTTTCCCCTTTCCTTTTTTTGAAATTTACCCCCCTTTTTCTCCCCAATTTCGTGGTTTCCAATTGTTAGTAGTTACTATCTTGTCTCATCGCTACAACTCCCGTACGGGCTCGGGAGAGACGAAGGTCGAAAGCCATGGGTCCTCCGAAACACAACCCAACCAAGCTGCACTGCTTCTTAACACAGCGCGCATCCAACCCGGAAGCCAGCCACACCAATGTGTCGGAGGAAACACTGTGCACCTGGCGACCGTGCACTGCGCCCGGCACGCCACAAGAGTCGCTGGTGCGCTATGAGACAAGGATATCCCCTTCCGGCCAAACCCTCCCTAACCCAGACGACGCTAGGCCAATTGTCCGTCGCCCCACGGACCTCTCGGTCGCGGCCGGTTGCGACAGAGCCTGGGCGCGAACCCAGAGTCTCTGGTGGCACAGCTAGCGCTGCAGTACAGGGCCCTTAACCACTGCGCCACCCGGGAGGCCCCTGGAGTCGGTTTTCATCAAGGATCTCTCTGTACTTTGGTCTGTTCTTCTTTCCCTCAATCCTGACTAGTTTCTCAGTCCCTGCCGCTGAGAAACATCCCCACAGCATGATGCTGCCACCATGTTTCATTGTAGGGATGGTGCCAGGTTTCCTCCAGATGTGACGCTTGGCATTCAGGCCGAAGAGTTTAATATTGGTCTCATCAAACCAGAGAATCTTGTTTCTCATGGTCTGAGAGTCCTTTAGATGCCTTTTGTAAAACTCCAAACAGGCTGTTGTGCCTTTTACTGAGGCTTCCGTCTGGTTTGGTGGAGTACTGCAGTACTGAACTTTTCCTTCTGGAAAGTTCTCCCATCTCCACAGAGGAACTCTGGAGCTCTGTCAGAGTTCTTGGTCACCTCCCTGGCAAAGACCCTTCTCCGCGCCGATTGCTCAGTTTGGCCAAGCGGCCGGCTATAGGAAAAGTCTTGGTGGTTCCAAACTTATTTCATTTTAACAATGATGGAGGCCACTATGTTCTTGGGGACCTTCAATGCTGCAGAAATGTTTTGGGACCCTTCCCCAGATCTGTGCCTCAACACAATCCTGTCTCGGAGCTCTACGGACAATTCCTTCGACCTCATGGCTTGGGTTTTGCTCTGACATGCACTGTCAACTGTGGGACATTTTTATATAGACAGGTGTGAGCCTTTCTGAATCTTGTCCAATCAATAAAATGTTACCACAGGTGGACTCCAATCAAGTTGTAGAAACATCAAGGATGATCAATGGAAATGATGCACCTGAACTTGACTTTTACCACATTTTGTTACGTTACAGCCTTATTCAAACATTTATAAAATAAAAAATTTTCCTCAATCTGTATTAAAAAAATATATATTTTTTAATACATTTGTTAAAATGTCTAAAAACCCTGTTTTTGCTTTGTCATTATGGGGTATTATGTGTAGATTGAAAATTGTAGAAAATTTAAAATTTAATACATGTTTGAATAAGGCTGTAATGTAACAAAATGTGGTAAAAGTCAAGGGGTCTGAATAGTTTCCAAATGCACTGTACACCAGTTCAGGCCTTTGGGCTTCAATGAGAGTGAGGGGGAAGAGAGTCGATAGCTCTATCACCCACCTAAGATGGAGAGAAAGGGAGGGAGGATGAATAAAGGGAGTCAAGTCTCTGTCAGCAGCCTTCATGAGAGGGTCTTTGTCTGGGTCTGATGGAGCAATGTTCCACTGTGAGCACCGTGCCCCATAATGACCTGGGCCTGAACAAGGCGTGTGGGGAGATAACATCTGGTGTAACCATTAACCAATAGGGTTTATGAATTATTTGTAGAAGCTTAGAAAGCACAGCTTTTTGTCTCCCTCCTCGTTGTACTGGTGTACTATTTGGTTCTGAGGCAGAAGAGAATAGTGCTGCTCCACTTGTGTATCTATCATGTCTGTGAGTCGCAGTCTGCACTTGTTAACCAAGCTGTGGTGTGGTCTGATTGGTCCATGACTCACAGGCCCCAGACTGATGAAATAGCAGGTTATTAAAACATGAGGTTTTGTTATGCGATGTTAGGACAGGGAGAGTGCGTTGACCTCAACCACTCTCCAGTGTCACCTTGTGCTCTTCAGAGCTTTTACCTTGAAAAGCATTGCCCAGTCATCCAAACTATTTGATGTCATTAGTGCTACGTGAAGGCAAAGCTCTTTATGACCCTTCATTTGCTACTTAACCTTGTTCTTGGAGGCTCTAGTAGTCTTACTCACCGAACCACCTAATTTATTATTACATTTCCCATTGGGTTTGGTTTTCCCCATACGCTAGTGTGTATGTATGATGAGTAGCATCATACACACTGTATACTATCTATCTACAGATTTGTAATGCTGTGATTCTATTGAATGTGAATATTTGATGAGGTCACAAGGATCATCTTTAATAAATATCCATCTCTGCTGTGTTTTCCCCTCAGGTTGCAGGAGCTCACCGTGTGTTCGGAGGACACAGTGGATGTCCATGACATTGAGCTCATCCAGTACATCAATGTGGACTGTGCCAAGCTTAAGAAACTGCTCCAAGGTATACACCTATTCTTATCAGTTACGTTGCTTTATTTAGGACAACAGATGTCACATTTTGATAGAGCTACAGATTCTCTGTTTCTTTTGAGTTGTTCTCTGTTATTGATGCTCGGTGTTGACTCCCTATCTTCTGCAGAGACGGTGTTTAAATTCAAAGCCCTCAAGAAGCCTGCCCAGCTAAGTGTCATCAACAGTTTAGAGAAGGTGAATGTCTCTCTGTGTCGCCCTCTGCAGTGTCTGTCTATAGACTCACTGTCTCCACCTAGTGGTGTCTCTCCTCCTGTATCCATGCTCCTCCTGCTCTAGTGTAGTCTGAGTTTACATGGAGCTGCTCAGGCATCTGGAGACACTTCAGTGCAGTCAGGACGCTAGTGTTTACACAAACTGTCTCTGGCTCGCCAGAAGCCCCAGTCATGAAGCTGGAGTGTGGCTCCACTGTGAGGACGTGTAAACACATCAACTGTTTTATGAAGTTTTACATTTAAACAGTTTTTTTATCTCTCGTCATCAGAGCGTGACATTAGTATCTGAATAGTTTAGTTGGCTGAGGACAGGGAAACATCATTGCAAGTTGGTGCGTTGATAGTTTTCTCTGTGAGTTGAGGATGGGGACAGTGCTTTCCAGGCAGTTGATGTAACCCTCTTCTCTCCCTCAGGCCTTCTGGAACTGGGTGGAGAACTACCCTGATGAGTTCACCATGCTGTACCAGAGGCCGCAGACAGACATGGCCGGTGAGGATGCTGTTAGAGATCTAATGTTACAATCAGAGATGAATCCTGTGTTATAGATTGTTGTTTCTTGGCCGGGTCTCTCCCAGACTGTGTGATATTGACTGTGTTGTTTCTTGGCCTCGGGTCTCTCCCAGACTGTGTGATATTGACTGTGTTGTTTCTTGGCCGGGTCTCTCCCAGACTGTGTGATATTGACTGTGTTGTTGGCCGGGTCTCTCCCAGACTGTGTGATATTGACTGTGTTGTTTCTTGGCCGGGTCTCTCCCAGACTGTGTGATATTGACTGTGTTGTTTCTTGCCCGGGTCTCTCCCAGACTGTGTGATATTGACTGTGTTGTTTCTTGGCCGGGTCTCTCCCAGACTGTGTGATATTGACTGTGTTGTTTTTGGCCGGGTCTCTCCCAGACTGTGTGATATTGACTGTGTTGTTTCTTGGCCGGGTCTCTCCCAGACTGTGTGATATTGACTGTGTTGTTTCTTGGCCGGGTCTCTCCCAGACTGTGTGATATTGACTGTGTTGTTTCTTGGCCGGGTCTCTCCCAGACTGTGTGATATTGACTGTGTTGTTTCTTGGCCGGGTCTCTCCCAGACTGTGTGATATTGACTGTGTTGTTTCTGGCCGGGTCTCTCCCAGACTGTGTGATATTGACTGTGTTGTAGATTGTTGTTTTGGCCGGGTCTCTCCCAGACTGTGTGATATTGACTGTGTTGTTTCTTGGCCGGGTCTCTCCCAGACTGTGTGATATTGACTGTGTTGTTTCTTGGCCGGGTCTCTCCCAGACTGTGTGATATTGACTGTGTTGTTTCTTGGCCGGGTCTCTCCCAGACTGTGTGATATTGACTGTGTTGTTTCTTGGCCGGGTCTCTCCCAGACTGTGTGATATTGACTGTGTTGTTTCTTGGCCGGGTCTCTCCCAGACTGTGTGATATTGACTGTGTTGTTTCTTGGCCGGGTCTCTCCCAGACTGTGTGATATTGACTGTGTTGTTTCTTGGCCGGGTCTCTCCCAGACTGTGTGATATTGACTGTGTTGTTTCTTGGCCGGGTCTCTCCCAGACTGTGTGATATTGACTGTGTTGTTTCTTGGCCGGGTCTCTCCCAGACTGTGTGATATTGACTGTGTTGTTTCTTGGCCGGGTCTCTCCCAGACTGTGTGATATTGACTGTGTTGTTTCTTGGCCGGGTCTCTCCCAGACTGTGTGATATTGACTGTGTTGTTTCTTGGCCGGGTCTCTCCCAGACTGTGTGATATTGACTGTGTTGTTTCTTGGCCGGGTCTCTCCCAGACTGTGTGATATTGACTGTGTTGTTGCTTGGCCGGGTCTCTCCCAGACTGTGTGATATTGACTGTGTTGTTGCTTGGCCGGGTCTCTCCCAGACTGTGTGATATTGACTGTGTTGTTGCTTGGCCGGGTCTCTCCCAGACTGTGTGTCATTGACTGTGTTGTTGCTTGGCCGGGTCTCTCCCAGACAGTGTGTCATTGACTGTGTTGTTGCTTGGCCGGGTCTCTCCCAGACTGTGTTGTTGCTTGGTTGTGTCTCTCCCTGACTGTGTTGTTGCCTGGCCGGGTCTCTCCCAGACTGTGCAGAGAAGCTGTTTGACCTGGTGGACAGTTTTGCTGAGAGTGCCAAGAGGAAGGCAGCCGTGTGGCCACTGCAGATCATCCTCCTCATCCTCTGTCCCGACATCACACAGGACCTCTCCAGAGAGACCGTGGAGGACACCAAGGTCAACAAGGTCCGACATAAAACACACACACACACCAGTGTTTTAATTAGCTATGTCTTACTCTCCTCTCGTACACTACTCTTCTGTCTGCCTCACAGAAACTGTTCCTGGAGAACCTAAGGAAGGCCCTGGCCGGCCACGGGGGCAGTAAACAGCTGACTGAGAGTGCTGCCATCGCCTGTGTCAAACTCTGCAAGGCCTCCACCTACATCAACTGGGAGGATCACTCTGTCATCTTCCTCCTGGTGCAGTCCATCGTGGTGGACCTCAAGGTGAGCACCAGCCACAGATGGTCCTCTGATGATCACTGTTATGGGACAACATTATTATCGTAGTATACAGGTTTAGTCACCAGCAATAACCAGTCACAGCTGATGCTATCTACCTTGTCTCTCCCTTCTCCTGTCAGGCCCTGCTCTTCAACCCAGCCAAGCCTTTCTCAAGAGGAGCGGGAAGCCAGAACGCAGATGTGGACCTCATGATCGACTGCTTCGTCTCCTGTTTCCGCATCAATCCCCACAACAACCAGCACTTTAAGGTCTGTGATTCCTGTGGACCTCTTGACTGTAGTATTCCATAGAAATGTTGTTTATCATGAACTGATGTTCAGCACATACTGGTGTGTTGAAGTAAGGACTGTGTTTGATCTCTGTTCAACGTCTCCCTCTATTTATTTCTCCCGCTATAGGTCTGCCTGGCGTCATCCTCCCCTCCCTCCTTTCACTTTGTCCTGGTCAACTCCCTACACAGAATCATCACTAATGTAAGTGTGTGGTGTTGTGGCCCAACTCCGAGTGAAGGGATCACTCAACACACCCAATACTAATGTCCAGTGGCACCATCCAAAGTATATAAAAGTGACCACACAGTGCCCATCGACAATGACCAGTGGTGACCTTATCTGTGGTGACTCGGTATAGCTGTCACTACTGTAGGAATGGCTCACATTCTGTACACACTGGGCTTTATTACACAGCATTCGATGGACTACCATCTCACTCTGGCTGTGAGCCATGCAGGGAGAGGAAGTGCTGCAGACACTTATGTGGTGTGTTTCAATGGGAAGTGCCTGAGGGCAGGTTTCATACAGAGCCCTTTTTATTAGCTCTCCATGTGCCTGAGAGACTGTGTGTTTGTCTGTGTGTGTAAGAGCAATGGAGTGGGAGTATTACTGGTCTTTCTCTTGCCCCCCTTACCCAAAGCACTTCCTGTCTGTGAGCAGAAGTTAGAGGCTGATTGTATTCCTGTGTGTGTGTATGTCTGGGTGGGTACCATATAGGAGATGTCAGATACCATCTTTCTCCCCTCCAGGCTAACTGAAGAAGTCCATTTCTCCACCCCAAAAGATCCTCCTGGGCTGTAGGCCCCATGTTATCTGGGAAAGTTTTGAATGGGACAAGACCGTAAACACCCACCTTAATCAACCTACAGGATTGAGTTGAACCCTCGGTCCATTCCTCTGTTGCAGTCTCCGTTGGACTGGTGGCCGAAGATCGACGCTGTGTACTGCTACTCAGGAGAGCTGAGGGTCATGTTTTCTGAGACACTGGGCCACGTGATGAGGGGCTGCAGTACACACGCTCCCCTACGCTCTACTCCGGTAAGACGTTCACGCAGCAAAACACCCTCGCTGTCTGTGCGCAGACTGACCACACACACACAACACAGCACACACTCTTGGAAACAAAAACATGCTCAACAAACCCCAAATATTATCGGTGTGTGAGTGTGCATGATTGTTTTTTCCGGAATGGGATGTGCTGAGATGTTAATGAATGTCAGACAGCAGTGACTGTGTATGGAGGAACTGTAGAGACCAGGAGATCCACAGCAACAGGAGACAAATCCTCCTGTCCATTTGACACAGCCCAGACACTACTGGAGAGTCATGCAGGAGAATATTTGAACATTTCTGATAACTCCTCACGTCCCTGTCCTTTTGTGTGAATGTGTGAGTATGTTTACGGGCGTGTGTCACCTCGTTGTCATCTGTGTGTTTGGTTCAGTCATCTCATGGAGGTGGAGGACTGCAGAGGGAGCTCTCTGACATCACTGACTCGGTGGTGCTTCTTTTCTCTTTCCTCGTTCTTTCCTTCTCCTTCATTTTGAACTGGCTGCTGCTCACTCACTCACTCAGATGCCAACTTGTCACTGTCACTGTTTTGCATGGCAGTGGGCATCTGTTGCTGTAAGTATAACTGCCACCCCTTCCACTCCCCAAGCCGCCGCCTCCTGAACCTTCTGCAGCTGACCCCCTGACCCCTAACCCCTGACCCCACCCTCAGGCTACCACAGATAAGAGAGAGCCCCTGTCGTCCTCCACCTCCTCTGTGCTCTGGTTGAAGTGAGCCTGCCTCCGGCTCCTCCCTCCACTCCATCTCCTCTGTATGCTAGGCTAGCTGCTGGAGCATGTTTCTCAGCCTGTTGAGGCTGGGTCCTCCACTCCATCTCCTCTGTATGCTAGGCTAGCTGCTGGAGCATGTTTCTCAGCCTGTTGAGGCTGGGTCCTCCACTACATCTCCTCTGTATGCTAGGCTAGCTGCTGAAGCATGTTTCTCAGCCTGTTGAGGCTGGGTCCTCCACTACATCTCCTCTGTATGCTAGGCTAGCTGCTGGAGCATGTTTCTCAGCCTGTTGAGGCTGGGTCCTCCACTACATCTCCTCTGTATGCTATGCTAGGCTAGCTGCTGGAGCATGTTTCTCAGCCTGTTGAGGCTGGGCTCTCCACTCGCACACTGTCTTTGGGTGGTTCATCTCCTTTATTTTAAGCATTGATATGCCTTCATACTAGGTTCTATGGATGGATACTTGTTTGGGATCTCATCACCTGTGAAGAAATGGGAGGCCTGTAGATAGTTTAATATTTCCTTCCAGCTCTACTAGAGTTGGTTATTATTTCCTCATCCATAATCTGGGTTTGCCGTGTCCTGACGTTGTGTGTCATGGTTTAGTCATGGCCCCATGCTCCTGTCTGTCAGTCTGGTTGCCCACCTCCTGTTTCATGGCCCACCCATGAAGGGCCCTCATGAAACAGTCCCTCTTTATCTTTGACACCTGATCCCTTCTCTCCTGGTGGCTCTCCTGATCCCTGTGCTGTGGGTCTCTGCTCGGAGGGAACTTGTTTGTCTGATTACAGTAGACTCTGCATCTGTTTCAGTCTCCTCTAGTTCCCTTTTCCACGTTTTCCTTACCCTCCTTTTTCCCCCCACTCCCCTCATATTGAATGAATGCTCCTGCTCACAGCCAGTCTCTACTGCTTGTTCCATTCAGAGTCTGACCTTCAAGGAGAAGATGACCAGTCTGAAGTTCAAGGAGAAGACCACAGACCTGGACACGCGGAGCCTCCTGCTGGCCCTGGTCAAGCTCATCCACTCTGACCCTAAACTCATGCTGCATGTTAGTATTTACTCTGTTTATTTCTGGCCAGGAGACTTAAAGTAATGTGTGTTTTGCTGTTTGAGGATGGTCTGTTTAACATAGTAGTTTTACTTATCCTTTAATTCTACATTTTTTGTGTTGGGTTAAGGGATTATTGTGTTTAATTCCACATGCAGGGGTAGATTTAGACAAATAAGCCAAGTGTTTGGTTAGAGACTGCAAATCCCAAACCATCTTAAGACTTTCTAAATCAAAGACTTATAGGCAGACTGGTCCGGAAAAGCCACTCTTGGCATGTTTGTACATGGCTGTGTAGTCGTGTACGTGTGTACTGTAGGTTTGCTTTGTGTGTGTCAGAACCCGGGTAAGCAGGGTCAGGAGATCCAGAGCAGTACAGCAGAGCTGATCACCGGCCTGGTGCAGCTAGTGCCTCTGGCCAACATGGGAGAGTGTTCACAGGAGGCCATGGAGGTGAGCCCCATCTCTCTCTCTCTCGCTCTCTCTCTCTCTCTCGCTCTCTCTCTCGCTCTCTCTCTCGCTCTCTCTCGCTCTCTCTCGCGCTCTCTCCCCTTTTTCTCCATTATGGTTACATTTGTCACAGTTGCTAATAGATACTCCTCCCGTTCTCTTCCTTTTGTAGGCCCTCTTGGTCCTGCATCAACCTGAGACCATAGAACTGTGGAACCCAGATGCTCCCATTGAGACCTTCTGGGATATCAGGTAGCCTAAATGCCCCATTTGTTTAACCACCTTTGCTTACGCGTGATCCTCCACATTAGATGCCAGGTGAAATTGAGTGTTGATTGATGCTGATTGGTTAGCAGAGATGGTCACCCAAGTTGACTGTGATTGACTTTTGTACCCTACAGTTCTCAGGTCCTCTTCTTCATCTGTAAGAAGCTGGTTGGCCACCAGATGATCAACAGCACAGAGATCCTCAAGTGGCTGAGGGAGATCCTCATCTGCAGGAACAAGTTCCTCCTCAGGAACAAGGTAGGTTACTGCGTTGTGTGTTATGTATTCCTTATACCTCTGTTTCATCCAGGAAGGCACAACAGTGTATAATGTTCAGGAATTTTCTTTGTATAACAGATATATACTTCTGACATGCAGAGTTGGGAAAATGGCAGCTCTATGTATGACATTTCTACATACATTCTGAACACCCTCCTGAACGTGATCTCTGTTCTAACACTCTGTCCTGTCTTCCTCCCCCAGGAGCGGGCCACGGTGGGCAGTGGCATCCCCATCTGTAGACAGGCCCAGACCAAGCTGGAGGTGTGTCTCTACATGTTCCTGTGGAGCCCTGATATGGAGGCCGTTCTAGTGGCCATGTCCTGCTTCAGACACCTGTGTGAGGAGGCTGAGGTCCGCTGTTGCGTGGATGAGGTCCCGGTACAGACTATCCTGCCCAACTACAACACCTTCATCGAGTTTGCCTCCGTCAGCAACATGATGTCCACAGGTTAGTTGTGAACGCACAAGCTAATGACCTAAGATTTCTTCGTCTGGGTCAGTTCAATAATCCAGAGGGACCTTGGGGAGAAATGATGGCACTGTACCTCTAGAGCAGTGGAGGTCGGTGCCAGGACGATTATTTAATTTTTATGAGCATGGCCTTTATTCTATTACAGCATATTCGATGACTGTCATTCATATTCCATTCACCCAGTTCAATGTAACATTGATAGGTTTAGGCAGCTACATGATACTCAAATGTTCCCTATACCCACCATGAGGTTGCTAAAACCTACACTATGAATGAAAGTTTACAACGTAGGTGCATAGGTCAAGAGAAATATGTAAGTAATCAAGACAGTGACACGTTCAATACCGTCTTGCACATTCTTGCCTGCATCTAGCTGATCTAGGGTGTAATCATTAGTCGAACAGTTGCAATCGAGAGTTTCTGTTGGGAAAATTCAGGTATGTTTATCCCTGTTTGGTTCCCTTTGCTTCCGTTTAAAAAATGTTTTTCAACAGAATCGGTAGAACGAATACACACAAACACAGTTCACTTTCATAGCTGCCACATACAAACAGCATGATCTGCTCGTTGTGTAATTCCTACGCGCGCTCCTCCACCTTTTCCCTTCACTTGTGGACTAGAGTGCACAACACATTAGCTTTTTCAAAGCGAAACATCTATACCATAAACCCTAACCGCAGCTTACATCATTGCTAACATACTGTAGCATCCCTCCATGTTTGAGTAGGCTAAACTAGCTAGCTAGCTGCAATCACTAGCTAAGTAAGTGAAAAAAATATTACGAAATATAGCTAGCTCGCTCTCTTACGTCTCCTTTATTTTAGAAGGAATTTCTTAAACTGTTGTCTTTCTCTTTGAGTCATCTACTCACCACATTTTATGCACTGCAGTGCTAACTCGTTGTACTAGATTCTGTACTAGATTAATTCTCTGATCCTTTGATTGGGTGGACATGTCAGTTCGTTCTGCAAGAGCTCTGATAGGTTGGAGGACGACTTACTGTGTAAGTCTATGGAAGGGGGTGAGAACCACGAGCCTCCTAGGATTTGTATTGAAGTCAATGTACCCAGAGGAGGACTGAAGCTAGCTGTCCTCCGGCTACACCATGGTGCTACCCTACAGAGTGCAGCCGAGGCTACTCTAGACCTTCATTGCAACATAGTGTGTTTTAATCAATGATTTGGTGATGTGAATATATTTAGTATAGTTTTATCTAAAAAGGATAACCGTTGTAATGTTTCAGTTTTCATTTGTCTGAAATTCACTGAGGAGGATGGGCCTCCCCTTCCTCTTCTGAGGAGCCTCCACTGCTATAGAGGGCAGTCCCACCATGAGAACTCAGGTCATGATGCTCAAATAAAATGATATTTGTCACATGCTTCATAAACAAGTGTAGACTAACAGTGAAATGCTTACTTACAGTTTCTGAACAATTCAGATTTAAAGATAAAATTAAAAATAATAATTACACAGTGAATAACAGGTAAAAAAATAACATGGCTATATACACAAGGAACCAGTACAGAGTCGATGTGCAGGGGTACGAGGTAATTCAAATAGCTATGTACATATAGGTAGGGGTAAAGTGACTAGGCAATAGGATAGATAATAGACAGTAGCAGCAGCGCGTGTGTGTGTGTGCTGGGGCTGGAGCGAGGTGAAGGCTCCTGTCATCGTGTGTTTGTGTGTTTTCAGGCCGCTCAGCCCTGCAGAAGAGAGTGATGGCTCTGTTGAGGAGGATCGAACATCCTACTGCAGGAAACAAAGAGGTGAAAGAGTGGCCTGCTGCTGTGTTCCTGTTCATACCCTGATGCTTCAATCATGGAAGGATGTTTGTGAAGCACGCTATTGATATCAACTCAGCATTTGTTTTACGATCTTCCCCACAGGCATGGGAAGACACGCATGCAAAATGGGAGCAGGCAACCAAATTAATCCTCACCCATCCCAAAACTAAGCTAGAGGATGGCCAGGCAAGCACACACCCAGTACCTTGTTCTTATGCATTCCTGTTATGCAAATCAAAAATACACTTCACATATTATTTGTTTGTGGATTGATGTTATCTCTCTGTTGCCTTCTCTCATTGGTCCTCTCTCTCTGCTTCTGTGTCCAGGAGTGGATCAACATGACGGGCTTCCTGTGTGCTCTGGGAGGTGTGTGTCTGCAGCAGCGCAGCGCCCCAGGCCTGGCCACCTACAGCCCCCCCATGGGGCCTCTCAGCGAGAGGAAAGGCTCCATGATCTCCATGGGCTCCTGTGAGGGGAACACGGAGACGCCCCTGGGCCGCTTCCTGGACCGCCTGCTGTCCCTCATGGTGTGCAGCCATGAGAAGGGTGTTCAGATCCGGACTAATATTAAGGACCTAGTTGGCCTGGAGCTCAGCCCGGCTCTCTACCCCATGCTCTTCAACAAACTCAAGAACGGCATCAGCCGCTTCTTCGACGCACAGGGGCCGGTGAGAGAACACACAAACACACGCATCGCTTAGAAAACGTCATCGATTATCTGTTTGTCCTAGTATAATCACGTTGGTGTGAGCACTGTTGCTTCTGAAAAGGCTTATACCTTTTATATCCAATGTCACTGAAGGAATGGAGAAGGTAACTGTTGTCTTTGTTAGCTTTTGTGGTAAAATATATTTTTCTGTGTCTGTTTAGGTCCCAATCAATGACACCAACACCCAGTTTGTGGAGCAGACGATCGCCATCATGAAGAACCTACTGGACAACCACACTGAGGGCAGCTCAGAGCACCTGGGACAGGCCAGCATAGAGACCATGATGCTCAACCTGGTCCGGTAAATGCCACCCCTCCTGTCCTCTCCTCTATCCCGACCATGAGAATGTTGGTGAGCTGCTGTGAGCCCACTGCCCACTCTCATCCTCCACATGCCCTGTGTTGTGTTGGCAGGTATGTGCGTATCCTAGGCAACATAGTGCATGCCATCCAGATCAAGACCAAGCTGTGCCAGCTGGTGGAGGTGATGATGGAGAGACGAGACGACTTGTCCTTCTGCCAGGAGATGAAGTTCAGGTGAGAATGTTCTGGAGTTTTGACTGTCTGTCAAACTGTACTGTCCAGGTTTACTGCAACATATTGATACGGAGTAATACAAAACCGTGTCATTTAGTTGACATACTGTAAAGCAATGTCCATTCATCCCTGGCAGGAACAAGATGGTGGAGTACCTGACAGACTGGGTGATGGGTACCTCAAACCAAGCGGCTGACGATGACGTCAAGTGTCTTACCAGGTACTGTTCTACTACCCCCTGCTTGTATTGTACCCCCCTCACACACCTGATGTGAACATGACCTCTGTGACCTCTAACCCCTAATCTATACCCTGTGCTGTGTGATATACAGGGACCTGGACCAGGCCAGTATGGAGGCGGTGGTGTCTCTGCTAGCTGGCCTGCCCCTCCAGCCTGAGGAGGGAGATGGAGTGGAACTGATGGAGGCCAAGTCCCAGCTCTTCCTCAAGTACGTCAGCCAAGCTCTACTACTATTGCATTTTATTACTTCTGTACATCATAAAGTCTGGCATCATTACTCCCACCAGCTTTGTAGTGATTGTGTGTGTCCTCCTCCCAGGTACTTCACCCTGTTCATGAACCTGCTGAATGACTGCAGCGAGGTGGAGGATGATGGGCAACAGGTGGCAGGGAGGAAGAGGGGCATGTCCCGACGTCTGGCCTCCCTCAGACACTGCACCGTCCTGGCCATGTCCAACCTCCTCAACGCCAACGTGGACAGCGGCCTCATGCACTCCATCGGTCAGTCTGGAAGCCTAACATAGGAACTTATCAGGAATGAAGCTTGGGCTCACTCTTTGGTTGGCTGCTTCATGTGTCCCTGTTTTTTAAAGTGCTTCACTGCACATGCGAAAGAAGATTGACAGTGGAAGTGGCTTTAATGGGATCTCTGTGAATTACATCTAATTCCTCATTAGTGTAGGGTGGTTACAACGATACTTGCCCATGTTCAATGATATTCCCTCTTGTCCCACATAGAGAGAAATGCATTATCTTACCTATTGCGCTCTCTCTTGCGTTCTCTCGGTGTGTGTGTGTGTGTGTGTGTGTGTGTGTGTGTGTGTGTGTGTAGGTCTGGGCTACCATAAGGACCTGCAGACTCGGGCCACCTTCATGGAGGTGCTGACTAAGATCCTGCAGCAGGGAACAGAATTTGACACACTGGCAGAGACGGTGCTGGCAGACCGCTTCGAGAGGCTGGTAGAGCTGGTCACCATGATGGGAGATCAGGGAGAGCTGCCTATCGCCATGGCTCTGGCCAACGTAGTGCCCTGCTCCCAATGGGTATGCAGTCTACTCACCACCCACTGTCCTTTCTGTGTGACCTATCATCTTATAATATATATAATAATATAATAATAATAATAATATATGCCATTTAGCAGACGCTTTTATCCAAAGCGACTTACAGTCATGTATGCATACATTCTATGTATGGGTGGTCCCGGGGATCGAACCCACTACCCTGGCGTTACAAGCGCCATGCTCTACCAACTGAGCTGGCGTTAGATCTGGCAGTGTAAATGGAATAACATTTAACGCAAATGGTTTCCTACTGTTCATAGGTGTGAATATGAATGTCAGTGTTGTTAGTGATGTGTAGACTGGGTGTCGGAGTGTGAGCTGTGTCACTAACGGTGTGATCTCTGTAAGTGATTTTCTCCCCTCCTGTCCCCTGTCAGGATGAGCTGGCGCGGGTGCTGGTGACTCTGTTTGACTCGCGCCACCTCCTTTACCAGTTGCTGTGGAACATGTTCTCCAAGGAGGTGGAGCTAGCAGACTCCATGCAGACTCTGTTCAGAGGAAACAGTCTAGCCAGCAAGATCATGACCTTCTGCTTTAAGGTACACAACATGACTGGCTAGGTGTCCAGTCCTGTCCTGATCAACCCAGGAAAGAAAGTGTGGTTGAGCTCTTTTACGACTATGCAGAATACCTGTTCTCTGACAAGGGTCATGACACAATATGGTCTTAGGCTTTCAAAGACGCCTGCTTTCTAAAATGAGTTCTAGTTTAGGTTGTCAGTGTGTTTATGCCTGTGTCCACCCCTCCCTCCCTCTGCTGTTTCAGGTGTACGGGGCCACGTACCTGCAGAAGCTGCTGGAGCCTCACCTCAGAGGGGTCATCGCTGCCCCAGAGTGGCAGCTCATCAGCTTCGAGGTGGATCCCACCAGGTAACCTACCCCACAGACACTATTCAACTCATTCGCCCACTTTGTTTTCCAGCTGTGCTATTTTAAACCAAGACCGCACTGCTTGTCAATTAACTGATAATCTGCTTGTTTTGATTTCAGTTAGGACCTTTGGAAAATGTTAAGATTCTCGGCAACATGGAAGAAGTGTTGCATTGTCCCATGCTCTCTTGCTGTCTCTGATTATGACTGACTGGTTCTGTGTCTCTGGTTATGGCTGACTGGTTCCGTGTCTCTGGTTATGGCTGACTGGTTCCGTGTCTCTGGTTATGGCTGACTGGTTCTGTGTCTCTGGTTATGGCTGACTGGTTCTGTGTCTCTGGTTATGGCTGACTGGTTCTGTGTCTCTGGTTATGGCTGACTGGTTCTGTGTCTCTGGTTATGGCTGACTGGTTCTGTGTCTCTGGTTATGGCTGACTGGTTCTGTGTCTCTGATTATGACTGACTGGTTCTGTGTCTCTGGTTATGGCTGACTGGTTCTGTGTCTCTGGTTATGGCTGACTGGTTCCGTGTCTTCGGCTGCAGGCTTGAGCAGAGTGAGATCCTGGAGGAGAACCAGAGGAACCTGCTGCAAATCACCAACCGCTTCTTCCTGGCCATCATCAACTCCTCCACAGAGTTCCCCCCTCAGCTGCGCAGTGTCTGTCACTGCCTGTTCCAGGTACGTATTAGACCCCTCAAGTCCCAACTCTAACCCACTCCACCGGCTGGAAACCCTCATCTGACTGACAGGGTTCCTTTTATCTCAGGAATTATCTGAGCTTTTTCTGCAGTGGTCACCATTTCTGTTTCCAGGGTGTTTATTATGAACTAGGTAAATGTACATCACAAGGTAAGCTTTGATGGCATAGGAATCATTTGCACTTTTGTGCAGGTTCTGTATACGAAAGCAGTAGTATTTGTGCAGGTTCTGTATACGAAAGCAGTGGTATTTGTGCAGGTGCTGTATACGAATGTAGTAGTTTGTGGTGTGTGTATGTTTGTGGTGACTTTTTTTGTGCCCATCTCTGTTCTGTAGGCAACTTGCCACTCTCTACTGAATAAAGCCACAGTTAAAGAGAAAAAGGAAAGCAAAAAAGCAGTAAGTTCAGAGAACGTTCTCCCTGGCCACTCTGTTGAAAGAAAGGGAAGGCCTCTTGCTCTTCTATCACCTTAAACTACTTTATACTCCCGCCCTCCTTACAATCACCACCTGAAATCCCACTACTAATACTTTTACTTCCAAACAAGTTTCTCTCAGTTTCAATGTACACTCACCACAAACTGGTGGGACTGTTGTAGCTACAATATTCCTATCCACTGCTCCTCTGGTCTCTTAATGGTGTTTGGGTTTTTTTTGAGTTTTTTGGGGGTTGGTGTTTGAAAGGAGTTTGGGGGTCTATGATAAGGGTCTATGATAAGGGGCTTGTATGATAAGGGGCTTGTATTGCAGGTCACGGAGCACTTTGGCAGATAGTTGTTTGGTGCTACTCTGTCCTGGGATCCACTCCTGGAATTCCTTATCATTCCTGGAATTTGGAACACTTGTAAAGACCTAAGGTTTCTGTGCCGTTCAGTACAAGCTATGTTTGGCAGTGCAGAAAGACCTCCATCCCAGGGGTGATCTGATGACCACACCCTCAGTTCCCTCTACTGCATTTTTATAAATGACTTTTTTATTTAATCATTGTTCTGTATTTGTATTTAATTATGATATTTTATTTAATTTGACCTCTTTTTTTTCTCAATTTTGTGATATCCAATTGTTCTATCTAACGGACTCGGGAGAGGCGAAGGTCAAGATCCGTGCGTCCTCTGAAACACGACCCCGGCAAGCCGCACTGCTTCTTGGCACAACACCTGCTTAACCTGGAAGCCAGCCGCACCAATGTGTCGCAGGAAACACCGTACACCTGACGACCGTGTCAGCGTGCAATGAGCCCGGCACGTCACAGGAGTGGCTAGAGCACAATGGGACAAGGAGAACTCGGCTGGCCAAAACCTCCTCTAACCCGGATGACGCTGGGCCAATGTGCGCCGCATCATGAGTCTCCCGGTCGCGACCGGCTGCTGCACAGCCTGGGATCGAACCAGGATCTGTAGCGATGCAGTGCCTTAGACCGCTGCGCCACTCGGGAGGCCCCCTCTACTGCATTTACCTTTATCTGAAACGAACAATGAAGTGAGCTAGCAGCTTGTAATCATGAGTAGTTGTGTCATCGGTTGAGATGTCATATTGGCATCATGGTTAATATTGCTAGTGGTCAATATCCTGTGTTCATGGGACTGAGCAGTAAGCTGTAGAGGCCTGGTAATTGGCTGACATTTAATCTAATACTGCAGGCTGTTAATAACAGCTTGTGGTGTTGCAGCAGCAATGAAACAATTATTTTCATTTTACAGCCTAGTAATTCCTTTGCTGCGATCCCCCTTTTAAAATACACTTGTGTTACAGCTGATGACATTTCAGTATGCAGACATGCAGAATGTTTGTTCAGTTCAGGCGAGGGATTTAACTGAACATTGCCCAGTGCTTTCTCAGTAGCATACAGTATCAAGTCTACACTAGTAGTTAGGACTGGTCTAAGATTCTCCTCTCCCCTTTATCTAGATTTCCAGGCGCCTTGCTTTCCTTTTTAATCTCTAACTCAGTTTTGAAGCGGGCCTAGTGGTGTGAATGTGGTTTGGTGGTGACGTGGCCATCTTGTGTCCTCTAGCCTGTGGAATACTTTCTCCTACACTCGATCTGCTCCAACCCATGCTCTCTCCTCCTCTCCCTCTCTTTAACAATGAATCCTCCCCTGTTCTTATTATCCCTCCTCCAACATCCTCACATTCAGGTGGTCAGCCAGCGTTTCCCCCAGAACAGCATAGGGGCGGTGGGCAGTGCCATGTTCCTCCGTTTCATCAACCCTGCCATAGTGTCACCCTATGAGGCAGGCATCCTGGATAAGAAACCTCCTCCCAGGATAGAGAGGGGATTGAAGCTCATGTCCAAGGTAAGAGGACAGGACACCCAGGCCTCATATACAATATGGCTTAACACTATGTGACCGGATTCAGCATCGTAGGCATTTGACTCTATTTCCTAGTTCACAGTAGGGCTGGAAAAGGCGGGCTGAACAGGCCTCCATTAACATCGACGGGGCTGTAGTGGAGCGGGGCGAGAGTTTCAAGTTCCTTGGTGTCCACATCACCAACTAACTATTATCGTCCAAACACACCAAGACAATCCTGAATAGGGCACGGCAACACCTTTTCCCCCTCTGGAGACTGAAAAGATTTGGCATGGGTCCCCAGATCCTCAAAGTTCTACAGCTGCACCGTGCAACCGTAAGGTGCTACAGAGGGTGGTGGCCAAGCTCTCTGACATCCAGGACCTATATATTAGGTGGTGTCAGAGGAAAACCCCCCAAATTGTCAGACTTCAGTCACCCAAGTCATAAACTGTTTTCTCTGCTACCGCACGGCAAGCGGTACTGGAGCGCCAAGTCTAGGACCAAAAGGCTCCTTAACAGATTCTACCCCCAAGTCATAAGATAGATGAACAAGTAATCAAATGGCCACCAGACTATTTACCTTGACCCACCCCATTTGTTTTTACACTGGTGCTACTCACTGTTTATTATCTATTGTATGCATAGTCACTTCACCCCTACCTACATGTACAAAGGACCTCAACTAACCTGTACAGCCGCACATAGACTTGGTACCGGTACCCCCCCCCCCCCTGTATATAGCCTCACTATTGTTATTTTATTGTGTTACTTACTTTAGTTTATTTGCAGAGACTGCAGGGGTGCGTGCTACACCACTGCATAAGTTAAGTTTAGTTATGAGGAATCTAAGATGTAACAAGAAAATTAGATCCAGCTCAGGGCTCCAGCTACTCTTTCAGTTTGCTAACTTGCTAGCTAAGTGGTGAGATGTCAAGGTTAAGCTTCTTGGTTACAGCAGTGACATTCAATCCCGTTCTGGATCAAGATCCCTGTTGCCTAAATAGTTTTGTGCGTCCCCAAAATGTGTAGAAGTACACTAAACAAAAATATAAACGCAACATGCAATAACTTTGAAGATTTTACTGAGTTACAGTTCATATGAGGAAATCAGTCAATTTAAATATTCATTAGGCCCTAATCTATGGATTTCACATGAATTGGAATACAGATATGCATCTGTTGGTCACAGATACCTTAAAAAAAAGGTAAGGGTGAAAACCAGTCAGTATCTGGTGTGACCATCATGCGGTGCGACACATCTCCTTTGTATGGAGTTGATTGTGTCTTGTGGAATGTTGTCCCACTCATCTTCAATGGCTGTGTGAAGTTGCTGGATATCAAATCTGATGTTATTTGTCACATGGGCCGAATTCAACCGGTGTAGACCTTACCTTGTAATGCTTACTGACAAGCCCTTAACCAACAATGCAGTTCAAGAAATAGAGTTAGTAAATATTTTCTTAAATAAACATTTGAAATATAAAAAAGTGACCCACTAAAATAACTGCTATATATGGGCTGGTGGTACAGAGTCAGTGTGCGGGGGTACAGGATAGTAATGAGGCTATATACAGGGGGTATCAGTACCGGGTCAGTGTGCTGGGCTACAGGTTAGTAATGAGGCTATATACAGGGGGTATTGGTACCGGGTCAGTGTGCTGGGCTACAGGTTAGTAATGAGGCTATATACAGGGGGTATTGGTACCGGGTCAGTGTGCTGGGCTACAGGTTAGTAATGAGGCTATATACAGGGGGTATTGGTACCGGGTCAATGTGCAGGGGTAGAGGTTAGAGGTAATTTGTACATGTAGGTAGGGTAGGGGTGAAGTGACTGCATGTATAATAAACAGTGAGTAGCAGCAGTGTACAAAACAAAGGGGACTGGAATGCTCTATTGTCCATGTCGATCCCGAGCATCCTTAACATGCTCAATGGGTGTCCTGTCTGAGTATGCAGGCCGTGGAAAACTGGGACATTTTCAGCTTCCAGGAATTGTGTACAGATCCTTGTGACATGAGGTGATGGGGGCAGATGAATGGCATGACAATGGGCCTCGAGTTCGTCACATTATCTCTGTGCATTGAAATTGCCAACGATAAAATGCAATTGGGTTCATTGTCCGTAGCTTATGCTTTCCCATACCATAACCCCACCACCGACCATGGAGCACAACGTTGACATCAGCAAACCGCTCGCCCACACGATGCCGTACACGCGGTCTGCCATTTCGGTTTCCTGTACAGTTGAAACCGGGATTAATCCAAGAAGAGTACACTTCTCCAGTGAAGGTGAGCATGTACCTGCTGAAGTTGGCTACAACGCACAACTGCAGTCGGGTCAAGATCCTGGTGAGGATGACGAGCTTGCAGATGAGCTTCCCCGAGATGTTTTCTGACAGTTTGTACAGACATTCTTTGGTTGTGTAATCCCACAGTTTGACCAGCTGTCCGGTTGGCTGGTCAAGACCATCCCGCAGGTGATGAAGCCGGATGTGGAGGTCCTGGGCTGGCGTGGTCTGCGGTTGTGAGGCCGGTTAGACGTACTACTAAATTCTCTAAAACGACGTTGGAGGCAATTTAAGTAAGAGAAATGAACATTCATTTCTCTGGCAACAGCTCTGTTGGACATTCCTGCAGTCAGCATGCCAATTGCACACTCCCTCAAAACTTGAGACATCTGTGGCATAGTGTTGTGTGACACAACTGCACATTTTAGAGTGGCCTTTTATTGATCCTAGTTCAAGGTGCACCTGTGTAACGATCATGCTGTTTAATCAGCTTCTTGATGTGCCACACCTGTCAGGTGGATGGTTTATCTTGGCAATGGAGCAAGTATGTGCAAAGCTGTCATCAAGGCAAAGGGTGGCTATTTGAAGATTCTCAAATATAAAATATTATTTGATTTATTACTACATGATTCCCCATATGTGTTATTTCATAGTTTTGATGTCTTCACTATTTTACAATGTAGAAAATAGTAAAAAATAAAGAAAAGCCCTTGAATGAGTAGGTGTACTAAAACTTTTGACTGGGGGGGGTGTGTGTGTGTGTGTGTGTGTGTGTGTGTGTGTGTGTGTGTACAGTGCCCTCAAAGTATTCAGACCACCTTACTTTTCCCACATTTTTTTAGGTTACAGCCTTATTCTAAAAATGCATTCAATAAAAAGTAAATCCTCACCCATCTTCACACAATACCCCATAATGACAAAGCAAAAATAGGTTTTTATAACTTTTTAGCAAATGGAATAAAAAATACCCTATTTACATGCAGTGTAAGTATTCAGACCCTTTGCTATGAAACTCGAAATTGAGCTCAGGTGCATCCTGTTTCCGTTGATCAGCCTTCAGATGTTTCTACAACTTGATTGAAGTCCACCTGTGGTAAATTAAATTGATTGGACATGATTTGGAAATGCACGCACCTGTCTATATAATGCCCCACAGTTGACAGTGCATGTCAGAGCAAAAACCATGCCATGAGGTCGAAGGAATTGTGTCAAGGCACAGATCTGGGGAAGGGTACCAAAACATTTCTGCAGCATTGAAGGTCCCCAAGAACGGAGTGGCCTCCATCGTTCTTAAATGGAAGAAGTTTGGAACCACCAAGACTCTTCCTAGAGCTGGCCGCCTGGCCAAACCTGAGCATTTGGGGGAGAAGGGCCTTGGTCAGGGAGGGGACCAAGAATCCGACCAAGAACCTGATGGTCACTCTGACAGAGCTCCAGAGTTTCTTTGTGGAGATGGTAGAACCTTCCAGAAGGACAACCATCTCTGCAGCACTCCACCAATCAGGCCTTTATGTTAGAGTGATCAGACAGAAGCCACTCCTTATTAAAAGGCACATGACAGCCTGCTTGAAGTTTGCCAAAAAGCACCTAAAGAGTCTCAGACCATGAGAAACAAGATTATCTGGTCTGATGAATCCTAGATGGAACTCTTTGGCCTGAATGCCAAGCATCACGTCTGGAGGAAACCTGACACCATCCCTATGGTGACGCATGGTGGTGGCAGCATCATCCTGAGAGGATGTTTTTCAGCTGCAGTGATTGGGAGACCAGTCAGGATTGAGGGAAAGATGTACAGAGAGATCTTTGATAAAAACCTGCTCCAGAGCACTCAGGACCTCAGACTGGGGCAAAGGTTCAGGGACTTCGTTCCTAAGCACACAGCCAAGACAATGCAGGAGTGGCTTCGGGACAAGTCTCTTAATGTCCTTGAGTGGCCCAACCAGAGCCCAAACTTGACCCTGATCGAACATCTCTGGAAAGACCTCAAAATAGCTGTGCAGCAACGCTCCCCACCCAACCTGACGGAGTTTGATGGCTCTGCAGAGAAGAATGGGAGAAACTATAAATACAGGTGTACCAAGCTTGTAGCGTCACACCAAGAAGACTTAATGCTGTAATCGCTGCCAAGTGTGCTATAACAAAGTACTGACTAAAGGGTCTGAAAAATTATCTAAATGTGATTTTTTTTTGTTTTTAATAAATTAGCTAACATTTCTAAAACCCTGTTTTTGCTTTGTCATTATGGGTTATTGTGTGTAGATTGAGGGGAAAAACTATTGAATCCATTTCAGAATACGGTTGTAAGTCAAGAGTTCTGAATGCTTTCCTATAGCACTGTATGTACAGTTATTTTTGTTGTTGAAATAGTGCACATTCAGGAATACTGTGTACCCCGCTATGGTACAGAAACGATATGACACTATGAAATGCCATTCTGACTCATATGTTTACATGTGAATCATTACATGTGAATCATTAAAGTTACCCGGAAGGTTGCTAGAATAGTACCCGGAAGGTTGCTCGATCGAATCCCTGAGCTGACAAGGTAATAATCTGTCGTTCTGCCCCTGAACAAGGCAGTTAACCCACTGTTCCTAGGCCGTCGTTGTAACTAACAATTTGTTCTTAGTTAAATAAAGGTTAAAAAAATGTTATGGGGCTACAGCTTAAGAGGATGAGAACGATGCTGAATGGGTGTAAACTAAGAAAATATTTTAATTTAAGGGCTTTTTCTCCTACTTGTCTCAAATTCTTCGTTTCATTATTTTACACTTTTATAAAATGTTAAAATAGTCAGTCTTGAAAATTTGGTAAGCTCACCTTCCTGAATTCAGTCACATATGGTGTATTCTATCTGAGGATCTTTCCTTGTTGTTGACATGTTTTTATTTATAGCCTAGTGGTTAGAGCGTTGGACTAGTAACCGGAAGGTTGCGAGTTCAAACCCCCGAGCTGACAAGGTACAAATCTGTCGTTCTGCCCCTGAACAGGCAGTTAACCCACTGTTCCCAGGCCGTCATTGAAAATAAGAATGTGTTCTTAACTGACTTGCCTGGTTAAATAAAGGTAAAATAAAAAATAAAAAAATAATTAAATTAAATTTCTCTTCCAGATCCTGCAGAGCATTGCCAACCATGTTTTATTCACCAAAGAGGAGCACATGAGGCCTTTCAATGACTTTGTCAAAAGCAACTTTGATGCAGCTAGAAGGTATGATAAAATAAGGATCTCTTCCCTCACTGAAACCTATTGGATGTTTTTATTGGATACTCATTAACCTATCAGGCCGAGCTGAATCTTGTTCATTTGTCCTTTTGTGTTGTAGGTTTTTCCTGGACATTGCATCAGACTGCCCTGCCAGTGACTCCGTCAACCACAGCCTGTCCTTCATCAGTGATGGCAATGTTCTGGCCCTGCACCGGCTGCTGTGGAACAACCAGGAGAAGATAGGACAGTACCTCTCTAGCAACAGGTGAGTGGGCTGAACAGTCCATCAGAGTTGTGTTGTATTGCTTGGGACGACTTCGATGTTATAAGAGATATATCTGTTTCTATGTAAGATTGTAAGACAGTGGCCCAGCCTACCATAGTCAAATGTTTATTCACGAGAACGTTTTGAAGTCCACAATACAAAGACATCCATTTTATACCGGCGCACATACTTCCACACAAACAGTAGGTATCCTGCGCACATACTGTCTCCCTACCCAGCCGACATAGATTACAGAGACCGTGAGAAGCACTCCCTGGTAAGGCCTTAAGACCAAATCTCTGTGGCCTCTAGCCAAGGTCGGCACCGAATTTTGCTCAGACAGTCTGTGTTTAAGATACTATAGAGACATATTGTACAGATATATTGTTTTACTGACTAAAACTACACACATCATTAATTTTATGATTCTAATCAATTTCATACAATTATATGGTTTCAGGGTTGAGTATTCTAATCATTCATTTAAACATATAAATCCCATTATCAGAGTAGACTGGATCAAATCCAATTTGATTTGTCACATGCGCTGAATTACAACAGGTTACAGTGAAATGCTTACTTACAAGCCCTAAACCAACAATGCAGTTTTAAGAAAAATACGTGTTTAGTAAATGATGGATAAGTAAAAAAAAATATGCAAATAATAATTAAAGAGCAGCAGTAAAATGACAGTAGCGAGGTTATATACAGGGGGTATTGGTACAGTGTCATTGTGCGGGGAGTACACGTCTGTCGTGCTAACCACTTCCTTGTTCTTCTTCAGGGATCACAAGGCAGTAGGGAGACGGCCGTTTGACAAGATGGCCACCCTCCTAGCCTACCTGGGGCCCCCAGAGCACAAACCTGTGGCTGACACCCACTGGTCCAGCCTCAACCTCACCAGCTCCAAGTTTGAAGAATTTATGACAAGGTACACACATCAAATTACTATTAATCACATAGATCTCACTGTCACAAGCCGGTCTCATAAAACTGGATATGATAGTATCTGAGGCAGGGGTTGTTTTGTTAGTACTCTAAAAGTACCTCCGATCTTGTATTTGCTGCCTCAGACACCAGGTACATGAGAAAGAGGAGTTCAAAGCCCTGAAGACCCTCAACATCTTCTACCAGGCTGGCACCTCAAAGAACGGCAACCCTGTCTTCTACTACATCACACGCAGGTGAAAACTGCAGACTGTCACATTTCAACAGAGTCACAAAACGCTCTATTCACTTCATCATGATGCATTTATTCAGAAAAATTGATGCTGGAAACATTTTAAAAACGAGGCATTGAGTTGGAGCACTCAACAATAAAAGGCATAGATTAATTTATTTTAGCTCACCTTAATCCATTGTACAGATGAGAACAGGTGACTGACGTTTCGACGTCAAGCTGATGTCTTTCTCAGTGACTTGACAGTTTCACTTAGGCCACTATGCTATAAATAGGAGCTATTTAGACACAACAATGTAAGAAAATAATGTTTCAAGGTAAATGGCAAATTAATACCAATAATAGGAGATCATGTCTGATTAATCAATAGCATGTCTTGTTAATCAATATGGAATCATGAAATAAGCAAAAAAGTGTTGAACAAATCAAAATATATTTGAGATTTGAGATTCTTCAAAGTAGCCACCCTTTGCCTAGATGACAGCTTTGCACACTCTTGGAATTCTCTCAACCAGCTTCATGAGGTGGAATGCATTTCAATTAAAAGGTGTGCCGTGTTAATTTGTGGAATTTCTTTCCTTAATGCGTTTGAGACAATCAGTTGTGTTGTGACAAGGTAGGGGTGGTATACAGAAGATGGTAAAAGACCAAGCCCTTATTATGGCAAGAACAGCTCAAGTAAGCAAAGAGAAATTACATTCCATTATTACTTTAACACATGAAGGCCAGTCAATCTGGAAAATGTGATCATTTCTTTTGTGTCACTGGCTTACACACAATACCCCATAAGGTCAAAGTGGAATTATGTTTTTGGAAATTTGACAATGAAACGCTGAAATGTCTTGTGTCAATAAGTATTCAACACTTTTGTTTTGGCCTAAATAAGTTCAGGAGTAAAAATGAGCTTAAGTCATATAATATGTTGCATGGACTCACTCTGTGTGCAATAAGTGTTGCAACATGATTTTTGAATGACTACGTCATCTCTGTACCTCACACATACATTTGTCTGTTAGGTCCCTCAGTCAAGCAGTGAATTTAAAACAGATTCAACCACAAAGGCCAGGGAAGTTTTCCAATGCCTCACAAAGAAGGGTACTTATTGGTATGTGTGAAAATCCCTTGGAGTATGGTGAGGTTATTGATCACACTTTGGATGGTGTATCAATACACTCAGTCACTACATTTACATTACATTTAAGTCATTTAGCAGACGCTCTTATCCAGAGCGACTTACAAATTGGTGCATTCACTAGAAAGATACAAGCATCCTTCCTAACTCAGTTGCCTCAGTGGAAGGTCAATAGTAACTTTAAAACAGAGTTTTAAAAAATATGTCTGTGATAGGATAAAACTGAGGACGGATCAACAACCTTGTAGTTACTCCACAATACTAATTTAATTGACAGAGTGAAACGAAGAAAGCCTGTACAGAAAAAAATATTCCAAAGCATGCATCCTGTTTGCAACAACACACTAAAGTGATACTGCAAATAAATGTGGCAAAGCAATTAACTTTTTTTCCTGAATACTAAGTGTTATGTTTGGGGAAAATCCAATTCAACACATTACTGAGTACCACTCTTAATATTTTCAAGCATAGTGGTGTCTGATTCATGTTATGGGTATGCGGCATGGTAGCCTAGTGGTTAGAGCGTTGGACTAGTAACTGGAAGGTTGCAAGTTCAAACCCCCAAGCTGACAAGGTACAAATCTGTTGTTCTGCCCCTGAACAGGAACCCACTGTTCCTAGGCCGTCATTGAAAATAAGAATTTGTTCTTAACTGACTTGTCTAGTTAAATAAATGTAAATGCTTGTAATTAAGGACTGGAGTTTTTCAGGATAAAAAACAATTACTGCTTTCCACCAGACATTGAGAGATGCATTAACCTTTCAGCAGGACAATAACCTAAAACCCAAGGCCAACTCTATACTGCAGTTGCTTATCAAGAAGACCGTGAATCCTCCTGAGTGTTCGAGTTACAGTTTTGACTTAAATCTGCTTGAAAATCTGTGGCAAGACCTGAAAGTGGTTGTCTAGAAAGGATCAACAACCAATTTCACAGAGCTTGAAGAATGTTTTGAAAAGAATAATGGGCAAAGGTTGCACTTCCATGTGTGGAAAGCTCTTAGAGATTTACACAGAAAGACTGCCTCTCACCTGCAGTGGGTTATGAGCAAAGTAAACCCTCTCACCTGCAGTGGTTTATGAGCAAAGTAAACCCTCTCACCTGCAGTGGGTTATGAGCAAAGTAAACCCTCTCACCTGCAGTGGGTTATGAGCAAAGTAAACCCTCTCACCTGCAGTGGGTTATGAGCAAAGTAAACCCTCTCACCTGCAGTGGTTTATGAGCAAAGTAAACCCTCTCACCTGCAGTGGGTTATGAGCAAAGTAAACCCTCTCACCTGCAGTGGTTTATGAGCAAAGTAAACCCTCTCACCTGCAGTGGGTTATGAGCAAAGTAAACCCTCTCACCTGCAGTGGGTTATGAGCAAAGTAAACCCTCTCACCTGCAGTGGTTTATGAGCAAAGTAAACCCTCTCACCTGCAGTGGTTTATGAGCAAAGTAAACCCTCTCACCTGCAGTGGGTTATGAGCAAAGTAAACCCTCTCACCTGCAGTGGTTTATGAGCAAAGTAAACCCTCTCACCTGCAGTGGGTTATGAGCAAAGTAAACCCTCTCACCTGCAGTGGGTTATGAGCAAAGTAAACCCTCTCACCTGCAGTGGTTTATGAGCAAAGTAAACCCTCTCACCTGCAGTGGTTTATGAGCAAAGTAAACCCTCTCACCTGCAGTGGTTTATGAGCAAAGTAAACCCTCTCACCTGCAGTGGTTTATGAGCAAAGTAAACCCTCTCACCTGCAGTGGTTTATGAGCAAAGTAAACCCTGTCACCTGCAGTGGTTTATGAGCAAAGTAAACCCTGTCACCTGCAGTGGGTTATGAGCAAAGTAAACCCTGTCACCTGCAGTGGGTTATGAGCAAAGTAAACTCTCTCACGTGCTGTGGGTTATGAGCAAAGTAAACTCTCTCACCTGCTGTGGGTTATGAGCAAAGTAAACTCTCTCACCTGCTGTGGGTTATGAGCAAAGTAAACCCTCTCACCTGCTGTGGGTTATGAGCAAAGTAAACCCTCTCACCTGCTGTGGGTTATGAGCAAAGTAAACCCTCTCACCTGCTGTGGGTTATGAGCAAAGTAAACCCTCTCACCTGCAGTGGTTTATAAGCGGCAGGGTAGCCTAGTGGTTAGAGCGTTGGACTAGTAACCGGAAGGTTGCAAGTTACATTTACATTTACATTTAAGTCATTTAGCAGACGCTCTTATCCAGAGCGACTTACAAATTGGTGCATTCACCTTATGACATCCAGTGGGACAGTCACTTAACAATAGTGCATCTAAAACTTAGGGGGGGTGGGGTGAGAGGGATTACTTAACCTATCCTAGGTATTCCTTAAAGAGGTGGGGTTTCAGGTGTCTCCGGAAGGTGGTGATTGACTCCGCTGTCCTGGCGTCGTGAGGGAGTTTGTTCCACCATTGGGGGGCCAGGGCAGCGAACAGTTTTGACTGGGCTGAGCGGGAGCTGTACTTCCTCAGTGGTAGGGAGGCGAGCAGGCCAGAGGTGGATGAACGCAGTGCCCTTGTTTGGGTGTAGGGCCTGATCAGAGCCTGGAGGTACTGAGGTGCCGTTCCCCTCACAGCTCCGTAGGCAAGCACCATGGTCTTGTAGCGGATGCGAGCTTCAACTGGAAGCCAGTGGAGAGAACGGAGGAGCGGGGTGACGTGAGAGAACTTGGGAAGGTTGAACACCAGACGGGCTGCGGCGTTCTGGATGAGTTGAAGGGGTTTAATGGCACAGGCAGGGAGCCCAGCCAACAGCGAGTTGCAGTAATCCAGACGGGAGATGACAAGTGCCTGGATTAGGACCTGCGCCGCTTCCTGTGTGAGGCAGGGTCGTACTCTGCGGATGTTGTAGAGCATGAACCTACAGGAACGGGCCACCGCCTTGATGTTAGTTGAGAACGACAGGGTGTTGTCCAGGATCACGCCAAGGTTCTTGGCGCTCTGGGAGGAGGACACAATGGAGTTGTCGACCGTGATGGCGAGATCATGGAACGGGCAGTCCTTCCCCGGGAGGAAGAGCAGCTCCGTCTTGCCGAGGTTCAGCATGAGGTGGTGATCCGTCATCCACACTGATATGTCTGCCAGACATGCAGAGATGCGATTCGCCACCTGGTCATCAGAAGGGGGAAAGGAGAAGATTAATTGTGTGTCGTCTGCATAGCAATGATAAGAGAGACCATGTGAGGTTATGACAGAGCCAAGTGACTTGGTGTATAGCGAGAATAGGAGAGGGCCAAGAACAGAGCCCTGGGGGACACCAGTGGTGAGAGCGCGTGGTGAGGAGACAGATTCTCGCCACGCCACCTGGTAGGAGCGACCTGTCAGGTAGGACGCAATCCAAGCGTGGGCCGCGCCGGAGATGCCCAACTCGGAGAGGGTGGAGAGGAGGATCTGATGGTTCACAGTATCGAAGGCAGCCGATAGATCTAGAAGGATGAGAGCAGAGGAGAGAGAGTTAGCTTTAGCAGTGCGGAGCGCCTCCGTGATACAGAGGAGAGCAGTCTCAGTTGAATGACTAGTCTTGAAACCTGACTGATTTGGATCAAGAAGGTCATTCAGAGAGAGATAGCGGGAGAGCTGGCCAAGGACGGCACGTTCAAGAGTTTTGGAGAGAAAAGAAAGAAGGGATACTGGTCTGTAATTGTTGACATCGGAGGGATCGAGTGTAGGTTTTTTCAGAAGGGGTGCAACTCTCGCTCTCTTGAAGACGGAAGGGACGTAGCCAACGGTCAGGGATGAGTTGATGAGCGAGGTGAGGTAAGGGAGAAGGTCTCCGGAAATGGTCTGGAGAAGAGAGGAGGGGATAGGGTCAAGCGGGCAGGTTGTTGGGCGGCCGGCCGTCACAAGACGCGAGATTTCATCTGGAGAGAGAGGGGAGAAAGAGGTCAGAGCACAGGGTAGGGCAGTGTGAGCAGAACCAGCGGTGTCGTTTGACTTAGCAAACGAGGATCGGATGTCGTCGACCTTCTTTTCAAAATGGTTGACGAAGTCATCTGCAGAGAGGGAGGAGGGGGGAGGGGGCGGAGGATTCAGGAGGGAGGAGAAGGTGGCAAAGAGCTTCCTAGGGTTAGAGGCGGATGCTTGGAATTTAGCGTGGTAGAAAGTGGCTTTAGCAGCAGAGACAGAGGAGGAAAATGTAGAGAGGAGGGAGTGAAAGGATGCCAGGTCCGCAGGGAGGCGAGTTTTCCTCCATTTCCGCTCGGCTGCCCGGAGCCCTGTTCTGTGAGCTCGCAATGAGTCATCGAGCCACGGAGCGGGAGGGGAGGACCGAGCCGGCCTGGAGGATAGGGGACATAGAGAGTCAAGGGATGCAGAGAGGGAGGAGAGGAGGGTTGAGGAGGCAGAATCAGGAGATAGGTGGGAGAAGGTTTGAGCGGAGGGAAGAGATGATAGGATGGAAGAGGAGAGAGTAGCGGGGGAGAGAGAGCGAAGGTTGGGACGGCGCGATACCATCCGAGTAGGGGCAGTGTGGGAGGTGTTGGATGAGAGCGAGAGGGAAAAGGATACAAGGCAGTGGTCGGAGACTTGGAGGGGAGTTGCAATGAGGTTAGTGGAAGAACAGCATCTAGTAAAGATGAGATCGAGCGTATTGCCTGCCTTGTGAGTAGGGGGGAAGGTGAGAGGGTGAGGTCAAAAGAGGAGAGGAGTGGAAAGAAGGAGGCAGAGAGGAAAGAGTCAAAGGTAGACGTGGGGAGGTTAAAGTCGCCCAGAACTGTGAGAGGTGAGCCGTCCTCAGGAAAGGAGCTTATCAAGGCATCAAGCTCATTGATGAACTCTCCGAGGGAACCTGGAGGGCGATAAATGATAAGGATGTTAAGCTTGAAAGGGCTAGTAACTGTGACAGCATGGAATTCAAAGGAGGCGATAGACAGATGGGTAAGGGGAGAAAGAGAGAATGACCACTTGGGAGAGATGAGGATCCCGGTGCCACCACCCCGCTGACCAGACGCTCTCGGGGTGTGCGAGAACACGTGGGCGGACGAAGAGAGAGCAGTAGGAGTAGCAGTGTTGTCTGTGGTGATCCATGTTTCCGTCAGTGCCAAGAAGTCGAGGGACTGGAGGGAGGCATAGGCTGAGATGAACTCTGCCTTGTTGACCGCAGATTGGCAGTTCCAGAGGCTACCGGAGACCTGGAACTCCACGTGGGTCGTGCGCGCTGGGACCACCAGAGTAGGGTGGCCGCGGCCACGCGGTGAGGAGCGTTTGTATGGTCTGTGCAGAGAGGAGAGAACAGGGATAAACAGACACATAGTTGACAGGCTACAGAAGAGGCTACGCTAATGCAAAGGAGATTGGAATGACAAGTGGACTACACGTCTCGAATGTTCAGAAAGTTAAGCTACGTAGCAAGAATCTTATTGACTAAAATGATTAAAATGATACAGTACTGCTGAAGTAGGCCAGCTGGCAGTGGGTGCGTTGTTGACACTACACTAATCAAGTCGTTCCGTTGAGTGTAATAGTTTCTGCAGTGTTGCTATTCGGGGCTAGCAGGCTAGCTAGCAGTGTTGTTTACGTTACGTTGCGTTAAAAGAACGACAATAGATGGCTAGCGAACCTAGAAAATCGCTCTAGACTACACAATTATCTTTGATACAAAGACGGCTATGTAGCTAGCTAAGTAGCTAGCTACGATCAAACAAATCAAACAGTTGTACTGTAATGAAATGAAGTGAAAATGTGATACAACCTGTGAATGCGACCGGGTAGTTGAGTTCTATACAGAAGACGTTGGCTAGCGTTGGCTAGCTGTTGGCTAGCTAGCAGAGTCACCTACGTTAAGGACGACAAATAGCTGGCTAGCTAACCTCGGTAAATTAAGATAATCACTCTAAGACTACACACTCTAAACCTAAACAACACAATTATCTTGGATACGATGATACGATGATACGAAGACAGCAAAGACAGCTATGTAGCTAGCTAACACTAAACTAATCAAGTCGTTCAGTTGAGTGTAATAGTTTCTCCAGTGCAGCTAATCAGTGGACGTTAGCTAGCTGGCTAGTGAAGACTACGTTAGGACGGCGAAATACGATAATTACGCAATTATCTTTGATACAAAGACGGCTATGTAGCTAGCTGAGAAGAAATTGCTAAGATAAGACAAATCAAGTTCAAATCCCCGAGCTGACAAGGTACAAATCTGTCGTTCTGCTTGTTCCCCGAACAACAAAAACCCTCTCACCTGCAGTGGTTTGTGAACAAAGTAAACCTTCTCTCCTGCAGTGGTTTGTGAACAAAGTAAACCCTCTCACCTGCAGTGGTTTGTGAACAAAGTAAACCCTTTCCCCTGCAGTGGTTTGTGAACAAAGTAAACCCTCTCCCCTGCAGTGGTTTGTGAACAAAGTAAACCCTCTCACCTGCAGTGGTGAAGATTGTAGAAGAGCCAACAGTTTGGGATGAGGGGTTTTATTGTACCTGGCTAATAACATCATGGCCATTATTGTTTTTGAGCCTTTCCAATTGAAATTCACAATGCTGTCTCTACCTGAGATCCACTCATCTACAGCCCATACTCACTCACTCACTCACTCACTCACTCACTCACTCACTCACTCACTCACTCACTCACTCACTCACTCACTCACTCACTCACTCACTCACTCACTCACTCACTCACACTCTCTCTCTCTCTCTCTCTCACACTCTCTCTCACACTCTCTCTCACACTGTGGTGCCAATAGAAACAAAGGTACAGTATGGTGCCACCTGCTGCTGAGTCAAGGTCATAGCCTATAGAATGTTTGGAAATAACTCTGTTTAATAGTCAAGAAACAGACAAACACATCTCGGAGGTGAAGTACGGGCCATTAAGGAACTATTAAAAGTTAACGATGAAAACAGAGTTATGCAGATAGTGAATACCAAAACTTTTTTTTTCAACATCCCAATAATGATGTGTACGGTGGTAGACTGGTAGTGTAAAATGTACATCGATGCTACCTGTGCATGTCATATGTTATTGATTAGTTTGAGAGATGTGTAAGTGTTTGACACAGTATTCAGAATGGTAAGAAAACAGAATGTGGGTTTAATGACACTCATTCGTGTATGTTTGTGCAGTTGTCCAATAGACTGACAAGGACATTAACTCCAGACATTTGAATTGAACTTTCAGAGAACGTACAGGGTGCGAGTCAGGAGGAGCCACAGGTTCAGTACTAGTGGGAGTGTTGACCAGGCGCTGGGGGCTGGGCTGGTGTTGTGGTCCGGGGAGCCACCCTGGTTGGTCCTCTTGACACTCCTGGTGCGGAGGGTGGCTGTTCTCCTTGGGATGGTAGAGGGGTTGTTCGTGGTGAAGGCTGCATCTGTAGTGTAGATGCTGTCAGTAGTAAAGGTTGTGTCTGTTATGAAGGTGTCGTCTGTGGTTGACGTGCTGCTTTCGGTTTGGGACCTGTCAGTGGGCAGGGTGGAAATGGCCAGAGGGGTTGAAGTGAACGGGTAGTGGTCTGTGAAGAGGTTGTTGTTCTCTGGTCCACTGGGGCGTCCTGGGGCTCTTCGGGTGTGGAGCTGGGTGTTGAGCAGGGCAGACTCGGACAGGTACCAAGGCCACCTGGTGAGGGCCTCTGGGGGAGGAGGGTGGCTCCTCTCCTCCTGAGTACCAGCAGCCAGGGGAGGCTGAGTGTAGGAGGCAAAGTGCCATCCTCCAGTCCTGGCCGGGTGGGGCTCTCCACAGACAGGGTGAGTGTGGCAGGGACAGCCAAGCACGCGGGTGGACGTGTGCTGGAGCCAGGCCAGCAGGTGGGTGATGTTGGCCTGGTGCTCACAGGCCCAGGGGTTGTCCCCCAGGGAGAGGAGGCTCAGGCTGCCCAGCTGGCTGAAGGCCTCAGGGCCCACAGAGGAGAAGCGGTTGGAGTGCAGGTAGAAGGTGGTCAGCCTGGACATCCGGTTCAGAGTGCCAGGCAGGATCTGCACCAGGGAGTTGTGGGACAGGTCTACGGTCTCCAAGCTGGCTGGCATGTTGGTAGGCACGGTCCAGAAGTGGTTGTTGCTGAAGTTGAGCAGGCGTAGGCTGGTCAGGGTGTTGTTGATGAACACGGCCCGCTCCAGCTTGTTGTTGGACAGGTCTAGGACCCGCAGGTTCCACTGGTAGGCCGTGTCATTCTTGTCCAGTAGGTGGATGTGGTTGGCTGCAGCATGGAGCTCCCACAGTGCCTTTGGCAGGGCGGTGGGCAGGCGGACCAGCCTGTTGTGGGACAGGTCCAGGGTGCGGAGGTGGGCGAAGGTACTCAGCTGGCCATCCAGGTCATGGATACGGTTGTGAGACAGGTTGAGGGAGTGTAGGTTGTGCTGCAGGCCCAGGGGCAGCGTCCTCAGGCCCCTCCAGGAACAGTCCACCTCTCTGTGGCTGCGGTTACAGGTACACATGGGGGGGCAGACAGCCAGGGCCTGGAGACACAGCAGCATCAACAGCCATAGAATGGCCACACAGTGGGGAGGGCCACTGTGGGGCATCAGTAGCACACGCCTTGAAACACAGGAGGAATGGGTTAGAAACTTGATGGCAAACCCACTTTATTAGCTAGGCTACATATCAGCAGCATCTAGTAGTAAAACCTTATAGTCCACGTAGGTAGAAGACCAAGAAGTAGCAGTGTGAATGAATGAGAGGCAGACTGCACCAATAGTGGAGTAGAGGCTGCTGAACTGACTAGAGACCACAGTTCATATCTAATTCTCTCCCATTCTGCTCTGCCCCTCTCGCTCCCATTCTGCTCTGCCCAACTCTCTCCCATGGAGGATCCTTAATATCTGGCACATGGAGGCAGTACATGCACTGTACCAACATGACTGACCTCAAAAATGATGCAGGTATAGGAATCAGGCAGTGTGTGTAGAGATGCACTCAGTCAGTCACAGTGCTGCAGATATACATTCTCCAGCATGCTCATGCATGCAACACAGTATGTGAATAGGGTTTAAACGTTTGTCTTTAACGCCTACTGTCCGGGACCTATTTATTTGGGGAGTTCCACCATCCTCCCTAGCAACAGACTAGTGGGCAGTGTCATGCTTTGACTACAATGGCTTGTAGATTGTTTTGAAGAGGATGTTCTGATTGGCTTGAGTTATTAGTCTGTAGGGGATACCTTTTTAGAAGATGGTTGTAGTTCACTTGAGGTGAGAATTCCCTGCTGTCCCATTTCACTGATGTTAATTAGCCTGTTCGATATATAGCCCAGTTAGTGAGTGTCAGCTATCGAGCAGGGAGTTGTTCTTACTAGAACAGGCTGACTAGATGGGTTTTATAAATGACTATGGAGAGGACGGAGACACCGGACAGTCCCACAGCAAGCCAGAGTCAGAGAGGATGTATTGTGAGCCGTGCAGATATTGTTACTGTAGCACCACGGTCATGTATGTAAGGTTGTGTGTGTGTGTGCATTGCTACTTTCTTGTTTTTCTATTTGATACCATCGGTGTGCGAGAGTAGAGACACTCACCTTTTCCTCATCTTTGCATTCCAGTCTCTCCTCTCCTCTGTGGTCCCCAGCCCAGGCTGAGCTCCTGCCTTTGTCTCCTGAAACACTGGAGTGGCTGCTGCAATGCTGATGAGGGATTTTCCTGGGTTTGACCGGTTGTCGCTCATTCACTGTTTTTAACGCTCTTTTCCTTTTCCCTCCTTACCTTCTGAGGCTGTTTTGTCCTGCATCTCTTTCTTCTCTGGAGGATGGACTGTTAGGAGGATATGTCTTTTCTTCTGTCCTTTAGGTTCAGTGATGCAGGGAGCATTAAACAGTGTAAGCTCCTACTGCTTGAGCAGCCACTGCCGACTGTGCAGGGAAGAGTGTGTGTCTTGGGGAGGGGGAAAGTGGGAGGGGTGTAGGAGAAGAGTAGAGGGATGCAGAGCGGCTCATAGCTATTGATGACTGAGGAGCTGGGGGCTGCTGATGCCAATGTTTCATAATCACTATCCTTTCACTCATTCAAATAAATCTCTTCCAGTCTCTCTCTCTCTCTCCCCACACCTTCCTCTTTCCATTTATGTGTATTAAGCTACCAATACAATTCCACTGACTCACTGCACCATGGAAGTGAATTGATTTTATGGCACAGCAATGTTTTTCATATTTACTATAATAGTTATGTACCCAATTTGAAGCCCCCCCCCCTACAAATATTTGCTGTAATGGAAAACCTTTGAATTTGGATTGATGTTGGTGTCAGTATTATGTCATCACAGACAACCCATTTTAGACTTGGCATGCAATACATCCACGCATTCATCATGTTGTCAGCCATAAGTAGCTGAATAGTTATCTGGGAAAGACGCTGGGAACACAAAGAAGGGATCCGTGGCGGTGTGGAAGTTCAGAATGTGGTTTTGTGCTGCTTCGTTGTTTTATTCCCTCTCTGGTCAGTGAAAACAGGGCATTCTTTGAGAGCCCAGTGGTACTGCCCAGCAGAGAGACTGACTCGCTCTGCTTACTAATGCCCAGCCTCACACGCTCTGTAATGGATGGTCTTACACACACACACACACACACACACACACACACACACACACACACACACACACACACACACACACACACACACACACACACACACACACACATTTAGCTGTCTCTCAGACACACACACACACACACACACACACACACACACATTTAGCTGTCTCTCAGACACACTCTCTGTAGCCGAGAAGCACTCAGGAAGCACTTGACAAGGTGTCGTGATTCTTTATTGGTGTATACAAAGGATAGATGGAGCTAGAGTAGAAACATTTGAATTCATCTTTACTGTAGAGAAAAGACCAAGAAAGTGATGTTGAATTGTAGTAATACATTGTGAGTGTTTCTGGAAGAGCTTTGATGCTTAAAATCCTCTAAATGCAGTCTCTTTACTTGACCTGATACTACAATTCAGTGGTGGTTGGTTCTGCTTTTGTCATATTAACAGCATTTCTATTGCATTTACAATGTTTAAAAAAGTGAGGGAAATGTGAAATGTGAAAACAAGCAAGCTGTGAATATATCCACTAGACAAAATAGGAGTCAGTTCCTCTGATCAGTGACACGAGGAATGCTCTACATTTGAACAAATACTTATTTTTGTTTTTCAAAAATACAAATGAAAAAAAGCTACTGTGGTATTGAAAAATCACTATTTGTCTACGCAAACACCTGTCAGTGCGAAAGCAGATGGTCTCTTTAGGGCATGTCAATAGAAGCTGTTGTATAAAACTGTGCTGTACCAATTGGTATGCGGTCTGAGAAGGTCACCATGAGCACGCTCCTCACCCCACCACCACATCACTGGAGGCCTGGGAGGAAGGAGAGGCTGTTGTGGCTGCGGGGTCAGGGGGCTCTGCAGGCTGGTTGGTGGTGACTGGGCTCTCCTGGCTGGGGGTCGCCGCTCCATTTTCAGCACTTCCTGACGTGACGTTAGCTGTGGCTGCCTCCTTCTCTTTCTTCTTGGGCTTGGCTTTCGCCGTCTCATCTTTCCCTTGCTCCTTGACTGACTTCTCTGGCTCCTCTTCCTTGCCCCTCTCCCCCTTCTGCGTCTGTCTGAGCTCTGGCATCATCAGGCTGGTCTCACTGGGCTCAGAGCCAGGCCTCTCCTTGGTCTTCTGCCCAGTGCCCCAGTGCCCAGAACCACTCTCCAGGTCTACGTTGCTGCGGGTGGGGTGGCTGCTGATGGTGCTGCTACGTAGCTGGTGCTTCAGGTGGAACACCTGGTATAACAGCACCACGGTGGAGACCAGCAGGACGGTACACAGGACCACCAGGCAACCCGTCACTATCAGCAGGATGGTGCCATCAATCTCCTTAAACAGACACTTAAACAGACAGTCGGCACAGGGATTGGGATGGGCCTTAGTATTGGCTCTGGATGGTGTGTTGGTGGTTGCTGGGATGTTGGTGGTTGCTGGGATGTTGGTGGTTGCTGGGATGTGGGTTGCAGATGTTGCCCAAGTGGAGTGTGTAGGTGAGGTTTGATTTGTTGCTGTGGTTAAACCTGTTGGTACAGATGGTCCCATGGTTGTTTCAGGGCTAGCCCCATATCCCATTAGTACTACACTGTACAGCAAGAGGCAGACCCGGGAGCCATTCATATTTCTAATGGGGAAGAGTGAGAAAAAGAGTGAGCTTGACTGGTGACTCTCAGAAAGTATAATAGGATCTTCATTTGTGCTTGTTTTTTTTGTAACAGTTCCTATTGTGATTTCATGTGTGAGTCAGTTTCCATACTGTCTGTTTCAATCAGCAGTCGGAGATCAATGCTCTCATCTGAGATTTCACGTCTTGATTCATTTGAACCATTATTCAATTGTTTTGCCCAGAATATATTTTAGATCATTGACGATCAATGTTCACTTCCAGTTTAGGCCAGCACATTTTTTAAAATGTACTGATATTATGCAATTTCTATCTCCCAGAAAATGTAGCTCAAGCGATTCTGGTCAATATAGACCATAACCTAATACATTCTGGGTATGATGAACAAAATCTCACTATTGAATTTCCTTATAGTTAGGCTCTCAAAATAATAGACTACAATTTTGTATTTTTTTTTTTAAATGACCATTTCCAAACTTTTTTCTCTTCTTAAATGTGTTAATGTCACTTACCTTGACAGAGTTGACAAGTTTGTTTGTGGTACTTCGTAACACGGGAGAAGCCAGCCAAGATTTAAGAAACAGCCGTATGTGTGAGAAATGTTCTAAAAAAGAAATGTCTGGGGGGGGAAAGGGGTGTGAGAGAAGCCTTCATCAGGCTCGCACAGTAATGATATGTTTCCTGTACCGCTCTCACTTCTCCTTTGCTGCTTTATTTGAAGCTAACGGTAACTTCCAAAATAACGGAAACACTTGAGTAAACAAAGGATACAAAGTATATTGAAAGCACTTGAATCCACACAGGTGTGCTTCCTGATTTAATTAAGCAATTAACACCGCATCATGGTTAGGGTCATATATAAAAATGCTGGGCAGGCCATTATTTTCCCCATTATTTTGGCTACCATGGCTATGTCCCCATCCACAGGGCACGAGGGGTCACTGAATGGTTTGATAAGCATGAAAATGATGTAAACCATATGGCATGGCTTTCGCAGTCACCAGATCTCAACCTTATTGAACACTTATGGGAGATTCTGGAGCCGCGACTGAGACAGTGTTTTCCACCACCATCTACAAAACACCAAATGATGGAATTTCTCATGGAAGAATGGCGTCGCATCCCTACAATAGAGTTCCAGACACTTGTGAATCTATGCCAACTTTACCAAGATGCATTGAAGCTGTCCTGGCCCAGTGCCCTATTAAGATGCTTTATGTTGGTGTTTCCTTTATTTTGGAAGTTACCTGTATATCAGTTTTGTGTGTGTGTGTGTGTGATGATTAGCTTGGTCACACAGAAGCCAGAGAGTAAGCACTATGGTTAACACCCTACAACAGGTGGGCTGTTGAGAGGAGTGGAAACATGCTGTGTTGTCTTGGAGACGAGAAGTGTTTATAATTACACATGCGCCCGAATACAACATGTGTAGACCGTACATGTGTAGATATTACTTACAAGCTCATAAACCAACAATGCAATTTTAAGAAAAATACCTAAAAAGAAAATAAATAAAAGTAACAAAGAGCAGCAGTAAAATAACAATAGCAAGGCTATATACAGGGGGTACTGGTACAGAGTCGATGTGTGGGTGCACCGGTTAGTCGAGGTAATTTGTAGAGTCGGAAGTTTACATACACTTATGTTGGAGTCATTAACTCATTTTTCAACCACTCCACAAATGTCTTGTTAACAAACTATAGTTTTGGCAAGTAGGTTAGAACATCTACTTTGTGCATGACACAAGTAATTGTTTTAACAATTGTTTACAGGCAGATTATTTCACTTATAATTCACTATCACAATTCCAGTGGGTCGGAAGTTGACTGTGCCTTTTAAACAGCTTGGGAAATTCCAGAAAATTATGTCATGTCTTTAGAAACTTCTGATGGGCTAATTGACATCATTTGAGTCAATTGGAGGTGTACCCGTGGATGTATTTCAAGGCCTATCTTCAAACTCAGTGCCTCTTTGCTTGACATCATGGGAAATCAAAAGAAATCAGCCAAGACCTCAGAAACACAATTATAGACCTCCAAGTCTGATTCATCCTTGGGAGCAATTTCCAAATTTACCACGTTCATCTGTATAAACAATAATACGTAAGTATAAACACCATGGGACCACGCAGCCGTCATACCGCTCAGGAAGGAGATGCGTTCTATCTCCTAGAGATGAATGTACATTGGTGTGAAAAGTGCAAATCAATCCCACTACAACAGCAAAGGAACTTGCGAAGATGCTGGAGGAAACAAGTACAAAGGTATCTATATCCACAGTAAAACAAGTTCTATATTGACATGACCTGAAAGGCAGCTCAGCAAGGAAGAAACCACTGCTTCAAAACCGCCATTAAAAAGCCAGACTACGGTTTGCAACTACACATGGGGACAAAGATCGTACTTTTTGGAGAAATGTCCTCTGGTCTGATGAAACAAAAATATAACTGTTTAGCCATAATGACCATCATTATGTTTGGAGGAAAAAGGGGAGAGGCTTACAAGCCGAAGAACACCATCCCAACCGTGAAGCACGGGGGTGGCAGCATCATGTGGTGGGGGTGCTTTGCTGCAGGGGGGGACTGGTGCACTTCAGAAAATAAATCCGCATCACGAGGAAGGAAAATTACGTGGATATATTGAAGCAACATCTCAAGACATCAGTCAGGAAGTTAAAGCTTGGTCACATGGGTCTTCCAAATGGACAATGACCCCAAGCATACTTCCAAAGTTGTGGCAAAATGGCTTAAGGACAACAAAGTCAAGATATTGCAGTGGCCATCACAAAGCCCTGACCTCAATCCTATAGACAATTTGTGGGCAGAACTGAAAAGGAGTGTGCGAGCAAGGAGGCCTACAAACCTGACTCAGTTACACCAGCTCTGTCAGGAGGAATGGGCCAATATTCCCCCAACTTATTGTGGGAAGTTTGTGGAAGGCTACCCAAAACGTTTGACCCTAGTTAAACAATTGAAAGGCAATGCTACCAAATACTATTTGAGTATATGTAAACTTCTGACCCACTGGGAATGTGATGAAAGAAATGAAAGCTGAAATAAATAATTCTCTAATATTATTCTGACATTTCACATTCTAAAAATTAAAGTGGTGATCCAAATTTTTTTCACAAGGATTACATGTCAGGAATTGTGAAAAACTGAGTTTAAATGTCTTTGGCTAAGGTGTATGTAAACTTCCGACTTCAACTGTACATGTAGGTAGAGTTATTAAGGTGACTATATAGATAATAAACAGAGTAGCAGCACTGTAAAAGAGGTGGGGGCAATGCAAATAGTCTGGATAGCCATTTGATTAGATGTTCAGGAGTCTTATGGCTTGAGGGTATAAGCTGTTTTTTAGAAGCCTCTTGGACCTAGACCTGGCCCTCCGGTACTGCTTGCTGTGCAGAACCATTAATGACTAGGGTGGCTGGAGCCTTTGACAATTTTTAGGGCCTTCCTCTGACACCGCCTGGTATAGAAGTCCTGGGTGGCAGGAAGCTTGTCCCCAGTGATGTACTGGGAGGTACGCACTACCCTTTGTAGTGCCTTACGGTTGGAGGCCGAGCAGTTGCCATACCAGTCAAGATGCTCGCGATGGTGCAGCTGTAGAACATTTTGAGGATCTGAGGACTCATTCCATCCAAATATTTTCAGTTCAGTCTCCTGAGATGGAATAGGTTTTGTCGTGCCCTCTTCACGACTGTCTTGGTGTGCTTGGATGTTTGTTTGTTATGTGGACACCAAGGAACTTAAAACCTGTTCGGGCTAGGGGGGCACAAGCAGTTCCCTGAAGGGAACACGCCCTCCCATTCAGCTGAGAAATATTTCTAAAGAATATTTTTTACTTTCACACATTAACAAGTCCAATACAGCAAATGAAAGATAAACATTTTGTTAATCTACCCATCGTGTCCGATTTATAAAAAAATAAAAAATAAAAATAATAATAATAATGTTCTACAGCGTAAACACAACATATATATATATGTTAGATGACCACCAAATTCCAAAACACACAGAGCGATATTTCACAGTCACAAAAACATAAATATAAATAATCAAAGGTTAGTGATTCATTTTATCTCCATCAGATGACACTCATAGGATATCATGTTATACATGTATTGTGTTTTTGTTCGATAATGTGCATATATATATATATATATATATATATATATATATATATATATATCTCAGTTTACATTGGCGCGTATATAAAAAAAATCTCAGTTTACATTGGCTCGTTACGTGCAGTAATGTTTTGATTCCAAAACATCCGGTGATTTTGCAGAAATACTCACAATAAACATTGATAAAAGATGCAAGTGTTATTCACAGAATTAAAGATAAATGTATCCTCTATGCAACCGCTGTGTCAGATTTTTAACTTTACAGAAAAAGAATAATCTGAGAACGGCGCTCAGAACCCAAAGAAATAGCCACCATTTTGGCGTCAACAGAAGCTACAAAATGAATATTCACTTACCTTTGAATATCTTCATCCCAAGGCAGTTCCAGGAATCCCAGGAATCCCAGTTCGACAATAAATGACTGATTTGTTCCATAAAGTTCCAAAAAGCCCATAATTTAACCACTTGTTATCTTGTTCAGCCCAGCATTCAATCAAAAAGCACGAGCAATTCCTCCAGACAAAAACTCAAAAAGTTCCGTTACAGGTCGTAGAAACAAGTCAAATGATGTATGCAATCCATATTTAGGATGTTTTAAACATTAATCAGCAATTAGGTTCCAACCGGAGAATTTCATTGTCTGAAGAAAAGCATAGGAACGCAAGAACACTCTCTTGTGACCGCGAGAAATGAAACCGAGGCTTTCTGCCAGACCACCCACTAAAATAGCTATTATGAGCCCCACCATTATAGTAGAATCATACAACCAGAATCTAAAGACGGTGACATATTTTGTAAGCCCTAGGAAGTGCATTCTCATCCATATCTAAGGTGGACATCCAATGGCACTGTTTTCTAAATTGAGTTCTCACTTCCTGTTTGGATTTCTTCTTACGTTTTTGTCTGCCATATGAGTTCTGTTATACTCACAGACATAATTCAAACAGTTTTAGAAACTTCAGAGTGTTTTCTATCCATCAGTAATAATACAATGCATGTATTCCCATCTGGAAAAGAGTAGGAGGCCGTTTTACTCTGGGCACGCCTTTCATCCAAAAGTGAAAATACTGTCCCCTAGCCTCAACATGTTTTAACTCTCAACCTGCTCCGCTACAGCCCTGTCGATGTGAATGGGGGTGTGTTTGGTCCTCTTTGTCTGAATGATGGTGTTGGAGTCGTGCCTGGCCACACAGTCTTGGGTGAACAGGGAGTACAGGAGGGGACCGAGCATGCACCCCTGAGTGGCCCCTGCGTTGAGGATCAGAGTGGCGGATGGGTTGTTACCTATCCTTACCACCTGGAGGCGGCCTGTCAGGAAATCCAGGATCCAGTTGCAGAGGGAGGTGTTTATTCCCAGGGTCCTTAGCTTAGTGATGAGCTTTGGTGTTGAATGCTGGTGTTGGTGTTGAATGCTGAGCTGTAGTCAAGGAATAGCATTCTCACAGGTGTTCCTTTTGTCCAGGTGGGGAAGGTCAGTGTGGAGTGCAATAGAGATGGCATGATCAGTTGGGGCGGTATGCAAATTGGAGTGAGTCTAGGGATTCTGTGATAATGGTGTTTATGTGAGCCATAACCAGCCTTTCAAAGCACTTCATGTCTACAGACGTGAGTGCTACGGGTTGGTAGTTATTTAGGCAGGTTACCTTGGTGTTGGTATTACAGACTCAGACAGGGAGAGGTTGAAAATGTCAGTGAAGACACTTGCAAGTTGGTCAGCACATGCTCGGAGTACAAGCCTTTTGGAGGATGGCCTGGTGTCAAGAAGGGCAGCAAAGAAGCCACTTCTCTCCAGGAAAAACATCAGGGACAGACTGATATTCTGCAAAAGTTACAGGGATTAGACTGCTGAGGACTGGGGTAAAGTCATTTCTCTGATGAATCCCCTTTCCAGTTGTTTGGGGCATCTGGAAAAAAAGCTTGTCCGGAGAAGACAAGGTGAGCGCTACCATCAGTCCTGTGTCATGCCAACAGTAAAGCATCCTGAGATCATTCATGTGTGGGGTTGCTTCTCAACCAAGGGAGTGGGCTCACTCACAATTTTGTCTAAGAACACATCCATGAATAAAGAATGGTACCAACACATCCTCCGAGAGCAACTTCTCCCAACCATCCAGGAACAGTTTGGTGACGAACAATGGCTTTTCCAGCATGATGGAGCACCTTGCCATAAGGCAAAAGTGATAACTAAGTGGCTCGGGGAAAAAAGCATCGATATTTTCGGTCCATGGCCAGGAAACTCCCCAGACCTTAATCCCATTGAGAACTTGTGGTCAATCCTCAAGAGGTGGGTGGACAAACAAAAACCCACATTCTGACAAACTCCAAGCATTGATTATGCAAGAATGGGCTGCCATCAGTGCCATTTCTGTGGCCCAGAAGTTAATTGACAGCATGCCAGGGCGGATTACAGAGGTCTTGAAAAAAAGGGTCAATACTGCAAATATTGACTCTTTGCATCAGCTTCATGTAATTGTCAATAAAAGCCTTTGACACTTATGAAATGCTTGTAATTATACTTCAGTATTCCATAGTAACATCTGACAAACATATCTAGACACTGAAGCAGCAAACTTTGTGGAAATGATTGTCATTCTCAAAACTTTTGGCCACGACTGTACTTGGCTGTCCGCATCACATTCTGTATCGCCATGCGATCGAGGGCTGTTGTCATACCAAGCAGTGTTGCAGCCAGTCAAGGTGCTCTCAATGGTGCAGCTGTAGAACATTTTGAGGATTTGAGAGCCCATGTCTGCTTGTTAATCCAGTTCACACTGTCTGTCATTTTCCAACCGAATCAAGTGTTGAACTGTGACGCAATCAGGTTGGCATAACACACACTTCCTGTCTTGTGCACCTTATTTAAATTACAATGAAAACCACCAATGCTCCTGTGACGTCCCTCTTTACCCTCCCAGATTCAAGACGGGCCAGATTAACGGTGACCTTCTCATCTACCACGTGCTGCTGACCTTGAAGCCCTATTACGCCAAGCCCTATGAGATTGTGGTGGACCTGACCCACGCCGGACCCAGCAACCGCTTCAAGACTGACTTCCTGTCCAAGTGGTTTGTGGTGTTCCCGGGCTTCGCCTACGAGAACGTGGCTGCCATCTACATCTACAACTGCAACACGTGGGTGAGGGAGTACACTAAGTACCACGAGAGACTGCTGACAGGCCTGAAGGGGAGCAAGAAGCTGCTGTTCATTGATTCACCAGTGCGGCTTGCGGAGCACGTGGAGCCTGACCAGCAGAAGCTGCCTGCGGCCACGCTAGCCTTGGAGGAGGACCTCAAGGTGTTCCACAACGCCCTCAAACTGGCCCACAAGGACACCAAGGTCTCCATCAAGGTCAGGACATGGGGGAGTCAGTAGATTTATAATGTTATATGATTCTTACATACTTTTTGGGCTGTGGGAGGTAATTAGAGGCACAGACAGGAATGACAGGAATGTCTGAGACTGATTGAATGCTTGTCCCCCGGAAATAGATGTGGTCTGAAGGGTCAACCGCTAAACCAGACTCCGGCTGATAATGGACGTTTTTTTTAAACCATGTTACTCTTTTGTGGACCATATAGCATAGTGACTCAGTCTCAATGAGCTGTCTCTGTTGTCCCCAGGTGGGCTCCACAGCTGTCCAGGTGACGTCAGCAGAGCGTACCCGGGTCCTGGGTCAGTCGGTCTTCCTCAACGACATCTACTACGCCTCAGAGATAGAGGAGATCTGCCTGGTGGATGAGAACCAGTTCACGCTTACCATCGCCAACCAGGGCACGCCGCTCACCTTCATGCACCAGGAGTGTGAGGCCATCGTCCAGTCCATCATCCACATCAGGACGCGTTGGGAGCTGTCCCAGCCGGACTCCATCCCCCAGCACACCAAGATCAGGCCCAAAGACGTGCCGGGGACCCTGCTCAACATTGCCCTGCTCAACCTGGGCAGCTCTGACCCCAGCCTCAGGTCAGAAACACAGCTGTGGAAAATAGTCATATGTGATTACTATAGATTTTGATGGGACTATGAGAGCAGACCGTTAGGCTTCATAGGGATGTTTGAATTATACATCTATGATGCTTGCTTCCGTACTATTTTTTTCTTTCTTTCTTTCTCTCCTTCCCTTTCTGTCTGTGCTGGTTTCAGATCAGCGGCCTACAACCTGCTCTGTGCCTTGACCTGCACCTTCAACCTGAAGATAGAAGGCCAGCTGCTGGAGACGTCGGGCCTGTGTATCCCTGCAAACAACACCCTCTTCATAGTGTCCATCAGCAAGACACTGGCCGCCAACGAACCACACCTCACCCTGGAGTTCCTGGAAGAGTGTATCTCTGGCTTCAGCAAATCTAGTCAGTATCCTTGTTCCTGCCCTCCACACACATATGCCAAACGCTCACACACTCGCACGCACAAACACTCGCACGCACAAACACTCGCACGCACAAACACTCGCACGCACAAACACTCGCACGCACAAACACTCGCACGCACAAACACTCGCACACACGCACACGCACGCACGCACACACACGCACACACACTGTAACATCCTCTCTGATGTGTGTTTAGGTATTGAGTTGAAACACCTGTGTCTGGAGTACATGACACCCTGGCTGCTCAACCTGGTGAGGTTCTGTAAGCACAATGACGACGCCAAGCGCCAGCGTGTCACCGCCATCCTGGACAAGCTCATCACCATGACTATTAACGAGAAGCAGATGTACCCTTCTATCCAGGCTAAGATCTGGGGTAGTCTAGGACAGGTGGGGGTCTCTCTCTCCTCTCTGTATGTGTTTTAGCCCATGTATCAACCAGTATTTCAAATCACATATTTTCACATGTAATTGCAGGTACAGCGAAATGCTTTTGTTTCTAGCTCTAACAGTGCAGTAATACCTAGCAAAACCATGCACACAAATCTTAAAAATAAGAAATTAAGAAATATCAATAAAAATAGTGTGTTTGGACAGTATATGAATAGAAAAGGTGTATACAGCAGTAGTGATTAGCCATGACTAGAATACAGTACACATGAAGTGGGTAAAACCACATTATTAAAGTGACCAGTGTTCAAATACTACGTACACAGGACAGCAGTCTCTTAGGTGCAGGGTAGAATACCGGGTGGTATATTGAATATTACTGAGCCTGTGCAGTGTCTGTTATTGCCTTAATGCTACTGCTGACTCATGCACTGGGAAATGGCTGAAGGATTCAGTGGACACACTGTTCAGGATGTTATAGATGCTGGACAGTGATGCCAGTGATCATCAACGAGATTCAGCCGTGGGCTGTTTTTTTTTCTTGAGCGGATGGTCGGGGGCCCGTAACAATTTGTTGACTGTAAATTGGCTGCAAGAAGCCCAAACAGATATGTTTGACTAAAACATAAGAATTTAAAACCTTGCTTACATTTGTATATAATCACGTGTTTCTTTATTATGTGTGGGAATACTTGGGAACAGATTTCTTAAATTAAAATCACTTAGAGCTTATTTCTTGGTGTTGTTACAGTCTTATGTCCAACAAAAAGACAAGTGTTAGTATTTTGTTGAACACAATTTTGCACAGAGTGAGTCCATGCAACTTATTTTGGGACTAAGTACATTTTTACTGCCAAACTTATTTAGGGGGTTGGATACTTATTAACTAAATACATTTCAGCTGTTCATTTTTAAATAATTTGTCAAAATTTAGAAAAACACAATTCCACTTTGACATTATGGGGTATTGTGTTTAGTCCAGTGACCCAAAATCTCAATTTAATATATTTTAAATTCAGGCAGTAACACAACAAATTGTGGAAAAAGTCAAGGGGTCTGAATACTTTCTGAAGTTACTGTATGTTGTCATTACAAATGATTCTGTCTTCAGTGTCAGCGTCTCTGTATTTTTCAGCTCTCACCAGTTATCATGCTTGCCACTGAAAGCTTTGTGTATTAGCGTGGAGAGGAACGTCTGACTAAAAAAGATGCTGGCTGAGAAGTCATGCAAGTCCCAGTATCTATAGGTCTACTGTGAGAACTTTGGTGAAAGTTCTAGGTTGCATCACACCTCTGTGGGCTATTAATGGAGATGAGTTTATGGTTTGTCCTGTTGTCCCTGTTCTGTAGATAACTGACCTGCTAGACGTGGTGCTGGACAGCTTCATCAAGACCAGCGCTACAGGAGGCCTGGGTTCCATCAAGGCGGAGGTCATGGCTGACACAGCTGTGGCGCTGGCCTCCGGGAATGTCAAGCTGGTGTCCAGCAAGGTGAGAAACGCACACACAAACACCTCAAGAATTACCAGTGCGACATACGATGGGTATGTGGACACCTTGTTGAACAACTCGTTCCAAAATCATGGGCATTAATATGGAGTTGGTCCCCCTTTGCTGTTATAACAGACTCCACTCTTCTGGGTAGGCTTTCAACTAGATGTTGGAACTTTGCTGCGGAGATTTGCTTCCATTCATCCACAAGCGTTAGAGAGATTGGGCACTGATGTTGGGCCATTAGGCCTGGCTCGCAGTCGGAGTTCCAATTCATCCCAAAGGTGTTTGACAGGGTTGAGGTCAGGGCTCTGTGCAGGCCAGTCAAGTTCTTCACACCGATCTCGACACACACATTTCTGCATGGACCTTGCTTTGTGCACGGGGGCATTGTCATGCTGAAACAGGGAACGGTCTTCCCCAAAGTTGGAAGCACTGGAACTAAGGGGCCTAGCCCGAACCATGAAAAATAGCCACAGACCGTTATTCCTAGTCCACCGAACATTACAGCTGGCACTGCGTTCGGGCAGGTAGCCTTTTCCTGGCATCCGCCAAACCCAGATTCGTCCGTCAAACTGCCAGATGGTAAAGCGTGATTCATCACTCCAGAGAAAGTGTTTCCACTACTCCAGAGTCCAATGGCGGCAAGCTTTATACCACTCCAGCCGAAGCTTGGCATTACACCTGGTGATCTTAGGCTTGTGTGCGGCCATGGTAACCCATTTCATGAAGCTCCCGACAAACAGTTATTGTGCTGACGTTGCTTCCAGGGGCAGTTTGGATCTCGGTAGTGAGTGTTAAATCTGAGGACAGACGATTTTTACGCGCAACGTACTTCAGCACTTCGCGGTCCTGTTCTGTGAGCTTATGTGGCCTACCACTTTGCGGCTGAGCCGTTGTTGCTCCAAGACCTTTCCACTTCCCCATAACATCACTTTCAGTTGGCTGGGGCAGCTCTAGCAGGGCAGACATTTGATGAACTGACTATGACGGTGGTACGTTGAAAGCCACTGAGTAAGTAAGGCCATTTTTTTTTTTTTTTTTTAATTTAATTTCACCTTTATTTAACCAGGTAGGCAAGTTGAGAACAAGTTCTCATTTACAATTGCGACCTGGCCAAGATAAAGCAAAGCAGTTCGACAGATACAACGACAGAGAGTTACACATGGAGTAAAACAAACATACAGTCAATAATACAGTATAAACAAGTCTATATACAATGTGAGCAAATGAGGTGAGAAGGGAGGTAAAGGCAAAAAAGGCCATGGTGGCAAAGTAAATACAATATAGCAAGTAAAACACTGGAATGGTAGTTTTGCAATGGAAGAATGTGCAAAGTAGACATAAAAATAATGGGGTGCAAAGGAGCAAAATAAATAAATAAATAAAATACAGTTGGGAAAGAGGTAGTTGTTTGGGCTAAATTATAGGTGGGCTATGTACAGGTGCAGTAATCTGTGAGCTGCTCTGACAGTTGGTGCTTAAAGCTAGTGAGGGAGATAAGTGTTTCCAGTTTCAGAGATTTTTGCAGTTCGTTCCAGTCACTGGCAGCAGAGAACTGGAAGGAGAGGCGGCCAAAGAAAGAATTGGTTTTGGGGGTGACCAGAGAGATATACCTGCTGGAGCGTGTGCTACAGGTGGGAGATGCTATGGTGACCAGCGAGCTGAGATAAGGGGGACTTTACCTAGCAGGGTCTTGTAGATGACATGGAGCCAGTGGGTTTGGCGACGAGTATGAAGCGAGGGCCAGCCAACGAGAGCGTACAGGTCGCAATGGTGGGTAGTATATGGGGCTTTGGTGACAAAACGGATTGCACTGTGATAGACTGCATCCAATTTGTTGAGTAGGGTATTGGAGGCTATTTTGTAAATGACATCGCCAAAGTCGAGGATTGGTAGGATGGTCAGTTTTACAAGGGTATGTTTGGCAGCATGAGTGAAGGATGCTTTGTTGCGAAATAGGAAGCCAATTCTAGATTTAACTTTGGATTGGAGATGTTTGATATGGGTCTGGAAGGAGAGTTTACAGTCTAACCAGACACCTAAGTATTTGTAGTTGTCCACGTATTCTAAGTCAGAGCCGTCCAGAGTAGTGATGTTGGACAGGCTGGTAGGTGCAGGTAGCGATCGGTTGAAGAGCATGGATTTAGTTTTACTTGTATTTAAGAGCAATTGGAGGCCACGGAAGGAGAGTTGTATGGCATTGAAGCTTGCCTGGAGGGTTGTTAACACAGTGTCCAAAGAAGGGCCGGAAGTATACAGAATGGTGTCGTCTGCGTAGAGGTGGATCAGGGACTCACCAGCAGCAAGAGCGACCTCATTGATGTATACAGAGAAGAGAGTCGGTCCAAGAATTGAACCTTGTGGCACCCCCATAGAGACTGCCAGAGGTCCGGACAGCAGACCCTCCGATTTGACACACTGAACTCTATCAGAGAAGTAGTTGGTGAACCAGGCGAGGCAATCATTTGAGAAACCAAGGCTGTCGAGTCTGCCGATGAGGATGTGGTGGTTGACAGAATCGAAAGCCTTGGCCAGATCAATGAATACGGCTGCACAGTAATGTTTCTTATCGATGGCGGTTAAGATATCGTTTAGGACCTTGAGCGTGGCTGAGGTGCACCCATGACCAGCTCTGAAACCAGATTGCATAGCAGAGAAGGTATGGTTAGATTCGAAATGGTCGGTAATCTGTTTGTTGACTTGGCTTTCGAAGACCTTAGAAAGGCATGGTAGGATAGATATAGGTCTGTAGCAGTTTGGGTCAAGAGTGTCCCCCCCTTTGAAGAGGGGGATAACCGCAGCTGCTTTCCAATCTTTGGGAATCTCAGATGACACGAAAGAGAGGTTGAACAGGCTAGTAATAGGGGTGGCAACAATTTCGGCAGATAATTTTAGAAAGAAAGGGTCCAGATTGTCTAGCCCGGCTGATTTGTAGGGGTCCAGATTTTTCAGCTCTTTCAGAACATCAGCAGAATGGATTTGGGAGAAGGAGAAATGGGGAAGGCTTGGGCGAGTTGCTGTTGGGGGTGCAGTGCTGTTGACCGGGGTAGGAGTAGCCAGGTGGAAAGCATGGCCAGCCGTAGAAAAATGCTTATTGAAATTCTCAATTATGGTGGATTTATCAGTGGTTACAGTGTTTCCTATCTTCAGTGCAGTGGGCAGCTGGGAGGAGGTGTTCTTATTCTCCATAGACTTTACAGTGTCCCAGAACTTTTTTGAGTTAGTGTTGCAGGAAGCAAATTTCTGCTTGAAAAAGCTAGCCTTGGCTTTTCTAACTGCCTGTGTATAACGGTTTCTAGCTTCCCTGAATAGCTGCATATCACGGGGGCTGTTCGATGCTAATGCAGAACGCCATAGGATGTTTTTGTGTTGGTTAAGGGCAGTCAGGTCTGGGGAGAACCAAGGGCTATATCTGTTCCTGGTTCTAAATTTCTTGAATGGGGCATGTTTATTTAAGATGGTTAGGAAGGCATTTTAAAAAATATCCAGGCATCCTCTACTGACGGGATTCATTCTACTGCCAATGTTTGTCTATGGAGATTGCATGGCTCTGTGCTCGATTTTATGAACCTCAGCAACGGGTGTGGCTGAAATATATGCTACAAACATCAATACATATGCTGCACACATGAAAACAATCTTTCCAGATGTCCCTTGTTCTATAAAATGACATGAAAGATCTGTTTTGTACATTTATTATACTGCTTTATGGCAAGATGTAATTGTGTAATGTCACTGAATTAATTGGAGTAGCTAACATATTAGCCAAAGTTACAGATTACATTACACAGGGTGTCTGCGGGTCCTTAAAAAGGGTTAAGTTAATTTATCTGATTTTAAAGGCCTTAAAAAGTTTTCATGTCTTAAATTCAGTTTTCAAAGGTCTTGACAGAGTGACTACAGTGTTTCCATTATATTGTGCCGCTGCTTAATACCACCGTAGCAAACAAAATGAATAAATAGAGATCCATTCTAACAGTTGAGCAACATTTCAAAATGTACAGTACCTTCAGGAAGTATTCACACCCCTTTTCCACATTTTGTTGTGTTAGAGCCTGACTTTAAAATGCATTACATTTAGATTTTGTGTCACTGGCCTGCACACAATCCCCTATAATATCAAAGTGCAATTAATTGTTTTATTGCATTTTTTTACAAATGAATAAAAGATAAAAAGCTGAAAGGCAGACACGGAATATCTCTTTGAAAATGGTGAAGTTATTAATTACACTTTGGATGGTGTATTGATACACCCAGTCACTACACAGATATAGGCGTTCCCGGAGGGGAAGGAAACCGCTCAGGGATTTCACCATGAGGCCAATGGTGACTTTAAAACAGTTACTGAGTTTAATGGCTGTGATAGGAGAACTGCACATGGATCCACAACATTGTAGTTATTTCACAATACTAACCTAAATGACAGTGAAAAGAAGGAAGCCTGTACAGAATAGTTTTAATTCCAAAACATGCGCAATTAACTTCTATGTCCTGAATACAAAGTGTTATTTTTGGGGAAATAAAACACATTACCGAATAGCACTCTTCATATTTTCAAGCATTGTGGTGGCTGCATCATGTTATGGGTGTGTAAAACTAACCTGGTTGTCTGCTTTCCAAAAAAACACTAGGAGACAAATGTACCTTTCAGCAGGACAATAACCTAAAACACAAGGCCAAATTTACACTGGAGTTGCTTACCAAGACGACATTGAATATTCCAGAGTGGCCTAGTTACAGTTTTGGCTTAAATCTATGGCAAGACTTAAATGGCTGTCCAGCAATGATCAACAACCAACTTGACAGATATTGAAGAATTTTAAGAAGCAAAATATTATATCATCCAGGTGTGCAAAGCTCTTAGAAACGTACCCAGAAACACTTACAGCTGTAATCACTGCCAAATATGATTCTAACATGTATTGACTCGAGGGGTTGAAGACTTATGTAATCAAGATATTAGTGTTTTTTAACATATATTTTTTATTACAAATTTTCAAATTTTTCTTCTACTTTGACAGAATATTTTGTGTTGATCGTTTACAAAAAAATGAGAAATATATTTTTATCCCACTTTGTAACGTAACATAATGTGGAAGAAGTCTAGGGGTGTGAATACCTTCTGAAGGCACTGTAGTTGCAGGAAAGACCATTGTTAAAAAAGAGGAGAGCTTCATGTGAGTAAGAATGATTTTTCAAACTGTCAATATAGAGGAAATAACACCACTTTACAAACAGAGTATGTTGTTGAGATGATGTGCCATTTACAGTGAATATATCAGGAGGCCTATATAGGCCTACCAATGGAACGTTTTTGCGTGGCTATCGAGCAATAATAGCATATTTAGGGTTAGCAATCTAGCTAATGTGTTTTAAATTCCCACTTCCTCAGTTTTTAAATTATGTAGCATTATAGCCCCTAGGCCAATATTCACAAAAAACATTCAGGCAAATGAATTTCTAAATAGATTGGATTACTCTGGATCCTATTTTGACATGTTGCACGTAAAAATATCCATCATGCATTCCCTGAACTTGTTAGATTAAATGTATGTTCATGTCTTACTTGGCACTGGAAAAAGTCAGTCAAGAGCCCTCCCGCTTAGCTACCCTGTTTTGGAAGTACAGCCGTTTGATACCTGATTCACTGAATGAGGGAAGGACCTTGTGTGTTTGAGCAGTGCTGGATCAAAAGCCTGCACACCCAGAGTTGACCACTATTTTATACAGTAGCAGTGATGTAAATTTGACTTTATAAGGCATTTTGTCACATTGGTATTGTTTTGGTATTGAGTATAATTTTCTGAACACTTAAGAGTTTGTGATCCAGCTAATGATTATCCCATTGAGGTAGCCTTAACAAATGCAGATGGGCAACCCCATGCTTCAGCCATCTATAACCTAGCCACTATGCTACTACTCCTTCAGTCTAGAGGTGAATGCTCATTGTTAAAATAGCACATCTGCCTGATTTAATATGTGCCATATAGGCTATAATCTTTGGGGAAAGAGCCAGCCCTAAAAATTCTACTTTTTGCCAACATGGGTTCATTTTTGGCGGAGACTATTAGCAGATGTGTGCTGCATGCCTACTTCAAATTGGTATTAAATTGCATTCCAAGTAGTATTAAAAAAATGGTTAAATGAAACTTGATAGAACCTGCAGATACCCTGATTACAGTTAGTTGTTGAACCATACCACTACAGTATGTATGAAAGCCTGTTTTAAACATCTCACAAACCAAACATACAAGCAGACACATTTTAAAAGTGCCTACCCTATTTAGGTCACAGGTGGTGTCCTGCCTTTACTTGTCATTTCCTTTTGACTGTTGAGGTACTTCTCTCCTAAAGAGAGCATTGAGTGTATTGCCCAATGAAGTATCCATAACTTACCTCACAAAATGCTGATCATGTGATCTAGTACCAGGAACAGTATGGCAACTGAATACAAAGGCCAGTCTGTGTGGGGTGACGTCTCTTTTCTCTTCTATCTGTACTTGTATGTTAAGGCAAAATACTGAACACAGGTTTAAATTGTTATTGCACAATTGATTAACACCACACTGGGATATTAAACATTACTTGCTGCATTCCCAATTCTGCCTGTAACCTTTAACTACAGGACAGTGATGCTAGCTAAATGACATGAAAGAGTCCTGAGTCATCCTGCTCTTTTGTCATCGGTGGATGGGAGAGATAATAGAAGATTGGGATGTCAAATGTGGTAATGTGATGTGCTACGTACCATACCTTTGATGTAACCTTAACTCTATCACTTGTCTGGTCTGCAGGTGATCATCCGCATGTGTAAGATCATCGATAAGACGTGTCTGTCTCCCACGCCCACCCTGGAGCAACACTTGATGTGGGATGACATCGCCATCCTGGCCCGTTACATGCTGATGCTGTCCTTCAACAACTCTCTGGACGTGGCCACTCACCTGCCCTACCTGTTCCACGTGGTCACTCTGCTGGTGGCCACCGGCCCCCTGTCCCTCCGCGCCTCCACACACGGCCTGGTTATCAACATAATCCACTCCCTCTGTACCTGCTCCCAGCTCAACTTCAGTGGTGAGGAGGCCACACACACAACATCCTGGCCCTGGCTGTAGAGAAGAGAGGACAGACAGAGAGACCGAGAGAGAAGTGAAACAATTTAAAAGGCAGAGGGTTGATGAGTGTCATTCAGTGTTTTGAAAGTAGATGGATAGCTAGAGATGTACACTTTTGGGAGATGTACTGTATAGCCTTGCTGAAACTAACTGATAACTATTCCCCTGTGTGTTTCTCTCTTCCAGAGGAGACCAAGCAGGTACTGAGGCTGAGCCTGACAGAGTTCTCCCTGCCTAAGTTCTACCTGCTGTTCGGCATCAGTAAGGTCAAGTCTGCTGCGGTCATCGCCTTCCGCTCCAGCTACCGCGACCGCTCCTTCTCCCCCGGGTCCTACGAGAGGGAGACCTTCGCCCTGTCCTCCCTGGAGACAGTCACCGAGGCCCTGCTGGAGATCATGGAGGTCAGGAGATCACTACACTGACATCGTCACTCATTATTCCATCGTCTCTATGAAACTACTGTCTGTACCCGGGTGATGCTAGAGATCACCACACTGACATCGTCACTCATTATTCCATCGTCTCTATGAAACTACTGTCTGTAACGGGTGATGCTAGATGCTGGGTGAACACCAACCACATGTAATATTCTACTTGCCCAGTCTAGCAAACAAAAAGAGTTTTTGAATGTGCTCAAACTGTTTCCTCTTTTCACAAGGCCTGTATGAGGGATATCCCTGGCTGTAAGTGGCTGGACCAGTGGACAGAGCTGGCTCAGAGGTATGGTAACAACATTTACTCTTCTAATGAACAGAACCAACCACACTGTTTGCTCTAAATCAATTTTCTGATGCTTATATTACTATTGGTGCTAATGTCAGAGCAATGTAGAGAGGCTTCAGATCATTTACATTTAAAAAGATATATATATTTATTTTGATATTTAGCATACATGCTTATCCAGAGCGACTTACAGGAGCAATTAGGGTTAGGTGCCTTGCTCAAGGGCACATAGACAGATTTTTCACCTAGTTGGCTCTGGGTTTCGAACCAGCGACCTTTTCGGTTACTGGCCCAACTCTCTTAACCGCTGGGCTACCTTCCGCCGTCAACTTGACTGACTTTCATAAGGCATGCGTATGAAAGTAGTCTGTGTATTCATCCGCTCTCTCTCCTTTTCTCTCCCTCTGTCAGGTTTGCGTTCCAGTACAACCCGTCCCTGCAGCCCAGAGCCCTGGTGGTGTTTGGCTGCATCAGTAAGAGGGTGACCCATGGCCAGATCAAACAGATCATCAGGATCCTCAGCAAGGCCAGCCCCCCTGCTCAGCATAGACAGGGTCTGTGTCCCATCACTCTGCCCTGTTCCTCACTACATTCTGTCATACATAGAATTAGGACATGCATCTCATTGAAACCACTTGAATGACTGTACTGTATCTTGTAAAAGACAATGGTCTCAGTGCAATTCTTTTTTTTAAAGCAGCGCTGTTGTCAAAATAGAATCTAATCACTTCAAGTAACCGTGCTTCCATCTCGTGCACTTTTTATCTGCCAATTGGCGTTCTAAATCTACAGACATGACCTCTACTCTCGTGGGAAAGTTGCAAGTCTTTGAATACATTCTGCTACAAGTTTTGGAAGTAGTTGTGAATGCTGAAGCAGTGTCTGATCCTGTCTCATTAGGGTCTGTCTGTTGAAAGATGCTGTGTGTAGCATAACCTGTGCTGCGCAGACTGAATTGACCTGCTGTCTGTCAATAGGGTCTGGAGAGCTGTCTAAAGGGACCTGATAACTACAACAGCCAGGTGTTGATAGAAGCCACAGTAATAGCTCTCACCAAGCTGCAGCCTCTCCTCAACAAGGTACACACACGAAGACACAGATGGTCGATCTCAAGGGATAATTTAAGAGATGAATGTATTAAATGTTCTGGTGAGCTAACTTATTTGTGTGTGTGTGCGTATGAACCACATTCTAAAAAGTAGAACCCAAAGCTCCTTCTGACATGCAGAGAGGAGGGAAGTTATTTTGGCCCTGCCTGTATGTGGTAAATAGGCTGCTGATAGATGGTGGCAGTAAAATGTCGTGTGAGACTCGCTCTGACTGCAAGTGTGTTTGTTGGCGGCTCGCCTACGCACAGGGCCCTGTGTGTGTTGGATGGTAGTAGTGGTGAGGCTAAATAACAGCCTCTGTGTTTCCTCCAGGACTCCCCCATGCACAAGGCTCTGTTCTGGGTGGCCGTGGCTGTGCTCCAGCTGGACGAGGTCAACCTCTACTCTGCCGGCACCGCCCTGCTGGAGCAGAACCTTCACACACTGGACAGCCTCAGGGTCTTCAACGACAAGGTACTAAACACACAGACAACTTTTCAAAGGGATGTTCTTCCACAAACCTTCAGCTCAAACATTCACACTTTTTTTGGCTAGGTCTTCTCAGTTTCACTTTGAGTTAATTATTTACAAAAACATGTAAACCCTATCTTCCCCTCTTTTCCCCTGTAGAGTCCAGAGGAGGTGTTTATGGAGATCAGGAAGCCTCTGGAGTGGCACTGTAAACAGATGGACCACTTTGTGGGCCTCAACTTCAATTCCAACTTCAACTTTGCACTAGTGGGTCACCTGTTGAAAGGTAAGTAGGCGGGGGTGTCTAAGCATTGGGTCGGCATGGTTGAGCTCTTTCTCTAACCAATCACGTCTCTGTCCAGGGTACAGACACCCCTCCCCCAACACAGTGGCGCGGACCATCCGGATTCTCCACACACTGCTAGCCCTGGTGGGAAAACACCTCAACTGTGACAAGTTTGAGGTGAACACCCAGAGTGTGGCCTACCTGGCAGGTGAGTTCAGGAGGGATCCTCAATGAAGCCATACTACGAATATTTATGATTGATACATTTTTATTTATAAAAACTATATATAAAAAAACATTTTCTCCCCAATTTCGTGGTATCCAATTGTTAGTAGTTACTGTCTTGTCTCATCGCTGCAACTCCCGTACGGTCTCGGAGAGGCAAAAGTTGAGAGCCATGCGTCCTCCGAAACACAACCCAACCAAGCCGCACTGCTTCTTGACACAATGCGCATCCAAACCGGAAGCCAGCCGCACCAATGTGTCGGAGGAAACACCGTGCACCTAGCGACCTGGTCAGCGTGCACTGCATCCGGGCCGTAGATAGTGTGCGACGAGACAAGGATATCCCTGCCGGCCAAACCCTGGACCAATTGTGCACCGCCTGCAACAGAGCCTGGGCTCGAACGATGCAGTGCCTTAGACCACTGCGCCTTAGACCACTGCGCCTTAGACCACTGCGCCACCCGGGAGGCTATTGATTGATTTTATTATTAGAGTGTCTTGCATCTTCAGGATGCCCATGTTCATATTGACTTTAAACAAAAGTGATGTTCGTTCCGGCCTCCCGGGTGGCGCAGATTTTCGTTGATATTCTTAATTTGCATGCCAACGGTTTCTGTGTAGAAAACAAACTTATCAAACTGTGAAATGACGCCTGTCTGTGTGTGTAGCTCTCCTCACTGTTTCAGAAGAAGTCCGCAGCCGCTGTAGCCTCAAGCACAGGAAGTCCCTGCTCCTCTCGGAAGTTACCATGGAGAATGTTCCCATGGACACGTACTCTGTGCACCACAGCGACCCCTGCTGCAGGTGAGTCTACAGGGCTGCCTGCTGACAGAGCAGCTGACTGAAGATTAGTTTCAGCTCTCTGTATTGTACAATGTTCAAAAAGGAATTGTACGGACAATATGTGTTCAACTTTCATGAATGTTTTGTTTTTCTCTCCTGTGTCAGGACTCTTCGGGAGAGTCAACCGTGGACATCCCCCAAGGTGTCAGAACGCTACCTAGTGGCTCACTACTCCTCGGTGGGGCAGATCAGCCCCCGCACACGCAAGTCCATGAGCCTGGACATGGGCCAGCCTTCCCAGGCAAACACTAAGAAACTGCTGGGTAAGACACCTGTCAATCATTCTGCACTGCTAGAGATCAACAGAAGCGTTTTATCAAGAGAGAACTGGTCAGAGGGAGTTAGCCTGTATAGACATGATGACCAAGATATCCATAGAGGATCCACCAGGTCTGTGCTATTTTAGGTATTGTTAGTGTTTAAGTGAATTGACCTGTGTGTTAACATGGCCATCATGTATTTTTCTATGCTGGCTCACCAGGCACTAGGAAGAGTTTTGATCACTTGATATCAGACAACAAAGCACCAAAGAGGCCAGATATGGAGTCTGGCATCACTACGCCACCGAAGATGAGGAGGGTGGCGGAGAACGATTATGAAATAGGTGAGTGTCCAGGTCAGTGTCTGTCTCCTGTTCACCTGACACTTACATGTTTGTGGCAGGGATGCTAGAGGTTTGACACTGACTCATGTGTCTCTCTCTCCATCCCACAGAATCGACCCAAAGAATCTCCCACCACACCCTGAGGAAGGTGTCTGTGTCAGAGTCCAACGTGCTGCTGGATGAAGAGGTTCTCACAGACCCCAAGATTCAGGCTCTGCTGCTCACGGTCCTGGTGAGACCACTCGCTCAGCTCTCCTCCTCCACCTCTGTCTGTCTCTCTCCCTTTTAAACTCCCTCTCTGACAGTTCCTCGTCATTAGTTTGTGCCTATTTCTAACATGCTGGTGTAAAGGATCTCACTGTTCCTTCCTGTCTTGCCTCTATGCTACAGGCTACGTTGGTGAAGAATACAACAGATGATTTTGACCAGAGAATCCTCTACGAGTTTTTAGCTGAAGCTAGTGTTGTCTTCCCTAGGGTCTTTCCAGTTGTGTAAGTGTTTCATTTCAACACAATAAAATCCATGAACAAATACATACAGTACCAGTCTAAAGTTTGGACACCTACTCATTCAAGGTTTTTCTTTATTTTTACTATTTTCTACATTGTAGAATAATAGTGAAGACATCAAAACTATGAAATAACTTCTCCATGCATCACGGTGGGAACCACACATGTGGAGATCATCCATTCGCCTACTCTGCGTCTCACAAAGACATGGCTGTTGGAACCAAAAATCTCAAATTTGGACTCATAAACCAAAGGACAGATTTCCACTGGTCTAATGTCCATTGCTCGTGTTTCTTTGCTCAAGCAAGTCTCTTCTTATTATTGGTGTCCTTTAGTAGTGGTTTCTTTGCAGCAATTTGACCATGAAGGCCTCCTCCTTTCCTGAGGCGGTCCTCATAAGAGCCAGTTTCATCATAGCACTTGATGGTTTTGCAACTGTACTTGAAGAAACTTTCAAAGTTCTTGACATTTTCCAGGTTGACTGACCTTCATGTCTTAAAGTAATGATGTACTGTTGTTTCTCTTTGCTTATTTGAGCTTTTCTTGACATAGTATGGACTTGGTCTTTTACCAAATAGGGCTATCTTCTGTATACCTCCCTTGTCACAACACAACTGATTGTTTCAAACACATTAAGAAGGAAAGATATTCCACGAACAAACTTTTAACAAGGCACACCTGTTAATGAAAATGCATGCCAGGTGACTACCTCATGAAGCTGGTTGAGAGAATGCCAAGAGTGCAAAGCTGTCATCAGGGCGCAGGATGGCTACTTTGAAAAATCGAAAATATATTTGGATTTTTTTAACACCTATTTGGTTACTACAAGATTCCATATGTGTTATTTAATAGTTGTGATGTCTTTACTATTATTATACAATTTAGAACATAGTAAAAATAAAGAAAAGGCCTTGAATGAGGTATGTCCAAACTTTTCACTTGTACTGTATATTCCTGTTAGTGTGTACACAAGCCTCCATATCATGTTGTGGTCTTCTTTCCAGTCACAACCTGCTGGACTCGAAGATCAACACCCTCCTCTCACTGTGCCAGGACCCTAACCTCCTAAACCCCATCCATGGCATCGTGCAGAGTGTGGTTTACCATGAGGAGTCACCCCCACTGTACCAGCCCTCCTACCTACAAAGTGAGAGTGCACCCACTCCCCCTCTCCACACACCATTACAGTTAGAACTATGGGTTCTTTGGTGAAAATGTTCATTTATTAATTGTTGTTTCTTCACTTTCTCTCTCAGGCTTTGGGTTTAATGGTCTATGGAGATTCGCTGGGCCCTTCTCAAAGGTGAGCAGCCAAATCGTTTGCCTCTTTAAAGTATGGAAGGTTTATTGTCTGTTTAACTTCCTTTCCATTCTGCTGTGCACACAGCAAACCCAGATCCCGGACTACGCTGAGCTGATAGTGAAATTCCTGGATGCTTTGATTGACACGTATCTGCCGGGGATCGACGAGGAGACGAGCGAGGAGTGTCTGCGTACGCCCACGTCGCCCTACCCCCCGCCGGGCCAGAGCCAGCTCAGCATCACAGCCAACCTCAATCTCTCCAACTCCATGACCTCACTGGCCACCTCCCAGCACTCCCCAGGTCTGCACACACATACAGTACACACACACACACAGAGATAGCCAAATCTAGCCCTTCTCTCAACAGTTTTTATTCTTTCAAATGAACTAGCTGTGATGCTTTACAGTAGCCTCCATCGCAAACTAAATAGACCTTTGACCTATTTGCATTTTGTCGTCATCATAATAATATTCTGGCATGTTAGGTCTTTCCATTTGACCAATCAAGAGACTCAACATGCACTAACGAATACATAGAATTAAAGAGAAATATGAAGTATCCATCCATTTCCCACTGAATTCAACCTCACCTGAAAAGTTCCATCCACTATATTTAAGCAATAAGGCCCAAGGGGGTGTGGTATATGGCCAATAAACAACAGCTAAGGGCTGTTCTTCTGCACGACGCAACACGGAGTGCCTTGATACATCCCTTAACCGTGGTATGTTGGTCATATACCACAAACCCCTGAGGTGCCGTATTGCTATTATAAACTGGTTACCAACGTAATTCGATCAGTAAAAATAAACGTTTGGTTATACCCGTGGTATACAGTCTGATATACCACGGCTGTCAGCCAATCAGCATTCCGGGCTCGAACCACCCAGTCTATATGTAACGTTACATGGTGGGTTCACCAACTTGGTCCATGTGTACAGCTGATTCTCTCTCTAACCCTGCATGATGTTTTTAGGTCATATTTTATTATTTAGTGTTCATCATAGACATCCCATTTCATGTTTTTGTTCACTTTTCTTTCGCCTCATTTGATGTGCTGGATGCAGTGTAGTTTGTAAACGATCTCCAACTTTGTCCCGTTTGAGGTCCGCCAAGGTGGTGCCCCCCAAAATGATGGATACAATTAAACTATAGAGCTGCAATGGGCAAATAGTGTTTCAGCCTATAATATGTGCATTAGTGGTAACAACTTATTTATGTATTGTAATGTCATACTGTATGTCTTAACCATTTATTCAATTTTATACTTTTGGAAATGTTTCATTATTTGTTGTCTTAATTTAAGACATTTTTGTCATTTCTGCTATGCCACTATTTGGGTGAAAGAATGAGCCCCCTTTTTTTCATATCACTTTTCTCATGATTTATTTCTGTCACTCCTTTGTTAAGTTTGGTTAAGTGTTGTTTTTGTTAATCATGTTGCTCTTTGTTTGATGTCATTCCTCTTTTTGGGTTGCCATGGACACTCACTCCTGTTTCTTTCCCACTCTGTGTCTGTGAAGCTTCTCTGCCTTGCTCTAAGTCTGCTGTTTTCGCCCCACACCACGTCCGGCCAGGTATTACAGCCCCTCCTCCCCATGCTGCTCCTCACTCCCAGGCACACGGCACAGCCTCTCAGAGGTGTGTGGGGTAGCAGAGGCCCATCACAAAGCCCAACAGCACTACGAGTATTTGTGATGGAAGTTGATGTACATCATGTTTCAATGCCCATACACCGTATGTCCTGTTTGAACAAAACCAGTGGCGAAGCTTGACTATAGAACCTAGGACTTCAGAGGGACAAAAAAAAAATCCAATACGTTGTATCAAAATCAAGAAAAGAACAGAAAACATAGCATCTCTTAATGCGCCCGACACATCTTCTGTAGTCAAACCATTCTAGTTGTAGTGAAGGAGGAGCAATGCTTTTTGATGATATTATGAATGAATCAAGTAGGCCTGGCAGCGCTTTGGGCTCACGCACACACAGAGACAGAACCAGCATGGACAGTGGACACAACATAACACAAAGCATTAAATAATGTAACCAGCAAAACCAAAAACACACTGTTTACACAACCTAACACCACCATCACCAATAGCGACGACAACCTAGCTAGCTAGCATCAAAGCTGACAAGGTACAAATCGGTCGTTCTGCCCCTGAACAAGGCAGTTAACCCACTGTTCCAAGGCCGTCATTGAAAATAAGAATTTGTTCTTAACTGACTTGCCTAGTAAAATAAAGGTAAAACATATTTTTTTTTATAGTTGACAGGCTCGTGGTGCTGAACGGACAGCGACCGTCATACCTGTGCACTCCATGGCGCTGAAGGAGAGAGTTTTGGTGAAACACAGACATGGATGATACAGGCTACAGCAGTCACACGCAGAATCAAATAATGTTAAAGAATTAGCAGCCCATTCACTCTAGTAGGCCCCATGAAATCAGAACAATACAAAAGCACAACCATTTCATTAAAAAAATGTAATTAACAAACCAGCTATTACTTCCACGTTCATCACACTAACCGGTGATCTAAAGTTTAAATGCAACACTGTTTTACAGTCATTATTTTAAAATAGATAGATGGACAGTAAGCAACCAAAAACGGTGCCACTCACCAGATGATGATAATTTGAGTTAATATTGAAATGGGGAATATTAACGAATTAGCAACAACATTCACCTTCAAATTGAAAACAGCTGCTGCAGCCGCTGTCGCCGTTGTCACACTACCACAACACAAGCTAGCTAACATTGTCACACTACCACAACACAAGCTAGCTAACATTGTCACACTACCACAACACAAGCTAGCTAACATTGTCACACTACCACAACACAAGCTAGCTAACATTGTCACACTACCACACCACAACACAAGCTAGCTAACATTGAGTTGAGTTGCAGAGGCAGTGCGTTCTGTGCAGTGGTGGAAAAAGTACCCAATAGTCACATTTGAGTGAAGGTAAAGATACTTTAATAGAAAATGACTGAAGTAAAAGTGAAAGTCACCCAGTAAAATACTACTTGAGTCAGTCTCAAAGTATTTGGATTTAAATAGACTCTATTAAAAGTACATGTAATTGCTAAAATATACTTAAGTATCAAAAGTAAAAGTATAAATCATTTCAAATTCCTTATATTAAGCGAACCAGATGGCACAATTTTCTATTTTTATATTTTATTTATAAATACCTAGAGGCACACTCCAACACAGACATCATTTACAAATGAAGCATTTGTGTTTAGTGAGTCCGCTAGATCAGAGGCAGTAGGAATGACCAGGGTTTTTCTCTTGGTAAGTGTGTGAATTTGATTATTTTCCTCTTCTGTTAATCAATCAAAATGTAATGAGTACTTTTGGGTTTCAGAGAAAATGTATCGATTAAAAAGTACATACATTTTATTTAGAAATGTAGTGAAGTAAAAGTTGTCAATTATAAATAGTGTATTACAGATGTACCCTAAAAATGGCTTTAGTACTTTAAAGTATTTTTACTGAAGTACTTTACACCACTGGTTCTGTGTGGTGCATACATTGGATTTTTTGACGGTATGCATCAAATTCTATGCGTAGATGGCTTGACAGAAATGGTAGCAGAAAAGGTGAATTTTGAACTTTTGTTGCACACATCCAGATGAGGCTGCATACCATTTTATGCAATGCCACTAGAGGTGTTTTGGGCGTTAGTGTGGGAAACTACTGCTTGCACCTCAAAATTCTTCTCTAATATTGTTGATTGGTAGAGGCCTTATGTACAGCTTTTTAAGACATAGCCAATGGCTGGCTGAGCTAGCTAGATTTTTCTACCCTGAGACCACCAAAGAAAATCCTGATTGGATCTTTTTTTCTCCTCACCGTTAACACTTCTCTTTCCAACACAAACTGAAGAGATGAAATCAGAAGATAATTACATTTATTTTAAAGATTTAAATAGAAATAAAAATATATATATTTCAAAGAATGTATATATATTTTTTATAAATCTTTAGGCCTTCCCTGATGGCCCTCATGGTTCACCACTGTTCAAAATAAAGAGCAATCCTATTGCAGAAGTTGGGGCACTTAGGTCAGAAATGGTGGATTTGTTTTCAGCCATTGGTTACATTGGTTAACTGCTCCCCCTGGTGTTGGATTTGTAGCTTTACAATCCCTGTGTTTTTCACAGTATTGATAGCCATATAAAGGTAGATTATATTTAGTTTTTCAGGTAGATAACTTAAAAGCGTTTACAAACTATTCTATAATTCTAAAGTAATGCAATGTTTTAGTGTGACACATTATACCTGATGGCCTGTGTTTGGCGTGTGTCCTCCGGCAGGAATCGACAAGGAGAATGTGGAACTCTCTCCGACCACGGGTCACTGCAACAGCGGACGCACGCGCCACGGCTCTGCCAGCCAGGTGCAGAAGCAGCGCAGTGCAGGCAGCTTCAAACGGCCCAGCATCAAGAAGATCGTATGAGAGAGGCCCACCACTAGGACCCCTTACTGGGGTCGCCCACGCCAGTCATCATGCTGCACTTTTACTCCAACTATCTCTCGTTCTATCTCTCGTGCTATCTCTCTCTATCTCTCGTTCTATCTCTCGTTCTATCTTTCTCAGCCTTGATTCTCCTCAGTTTCCGTTGTTTTTTTTTGTGTTTTTTTTTTACCCTAAACTGTCCAGTCAGCCATATTTGCTTGACGATCAAGAACTCTGAATATGATGCAGTTTTGTTTATGAAACAGTCAGTGTATGAGATGTCATTGAGAAAGAGTCTGGCGGTTATTATGTTTTGTGTATTTTTGTCACATCGGAAACCTTTTTTTAAAACAGCATAAATTGAAAGAAAGCATTAACATTGACAACACAGCAGTAAAAGTAGGGAACATTGTGTCTGAAGCCATTTTGTTGTCTTGCTTCTTTCTGGTTTTAATTTTTGTTTCATAATGACAAAGTATTACGAGAAGACCATTTCTGTGATTTGCACAATTTTCTGTAATTCAACATGCTTGTACGCTTTTTTGGGGGGTCTTTTCTAAGTGGTGTTAGTAGGACATTTTTCTTCAAGTTGAGAGAGCTTTGCCAATGGGGCTGAACGACATCAAAGGACAAGCTGCAGATGCATCTCATTGGGACACATGGCCATGAAGAGGCATTGTGCCTTGGGACCCAGCGTTGAGGAAAGGGATCCCTCTCACCCACCAGAGAGACGCTACAGAGGGAGAGCACTACCCACACACACACACACACACCATTGTGGAGGAAATTGCTGAATACCCTAAACCCTCCTGTAGTAGCAACATCTGTGAAAAGCATGACCAACAACAGACATTAGTGGTTTACTGTGTTATTGGGGGCTGGACTATCAATTGGCCCTGTTTTGAGCTGTGTCGTGGACAATCTAATGATGGCCAAGCCATGTGTCTTTATTGATTAGTGATTGTCAAAGCTGTGGGGATTTCTGTTAGGCAGTTTTTTTATTCCCACATGAAAGTCAGAGAGGGCCAACTAGGTGTCAGGTTGATGTTTATTGTCATAAGTCTTGTCCTAGAGGCAGAACTGAGCGATTTTCCCCTTAGATAGCCCAGCTGTAAAGTCAAAATTGGCTATATTGTACAAAAAAATCATGAAAACTTAGTGCTAGATTTGATGATTTTGTGGCTGTGCCAGCTAGTGACCACTGTGGGGCTGCCTCTAGAACTAGATTTGTGATGGGAAAAACGCTAACCTGCCAGGTGGGCCACTCTGGTGTTGGAGGACAGCAGCCCTGCAGGTTTCAGAGCTTTTGCTTTTAATCAGCACCCTATTCACGTTTTATATCACTATGTCAAGGAAAGTAAAGGAGGAAAATCTAGAAAACAGGAATCGATATTGGCCTATGTCGGAAATTTGGATTGGACATTTGAAATTGTCCTTAGCTTTGAGATTTGAAATATATCTATAGTGGTAGTCTTTCTCAGTAATATTTGTTTCATTCTTGCCCCAATTTACTGTAAACACATACAAACCATAAACTTGGGAGGTTGTTTTGTTCATTGTGTGCCTTTTCTAGGGTTTTCAGATGTTTATAATGAAATGAGAAATGAAAAAATTGCTTCATACAGCATTAAAGGTATTGTAGATGGTTACTCTGCATAAATGTATATTTATATATACAGTTGAGTATTGTAAACAATACCTTATGAATGACAAGCATACAGGCATTATTAATCTGCTGCCTGGTAATTGCCTTGTATGGTTAAATATTTATGTAAAACATTAACATTCGGTACCTCTTGTCAAAACAAGTATTCACACACAAATTCCATGACACTAGGGACCAGATTTGCTGAGTGAGTGCATGTGCAAATGTTGCACCTGTTTTGTCAAGAGTGAATGATATTGAAGTCAGAACAGTGATGGCTTTTATGTTTGTTTTTATCTTTGTTTTAGGGAAATTGGTGCCAATTATGTTCTGGTTCAAAAGCTTTAGTAAATCTGTCCCTGTTTATGATGTAAATAGTACAATAAGGTATTTGTTATATAGTAATTACAATGACATAGTTGTGATTTGTTTTAGTGAGCTTTGAATTTTATCATTGCAAAAGTCTGATTTAATTTGAAAATTTTGAAATTTGAAATATGGATTAATTAAACTATGTTGTAATTAATCACCTCAAGACACACACCTGCTGAATAGTGTTCTCCATGTTTAAAATCAGCATAAGGAAATAATGCCAAAAAATAACTTTGCGCGGGATTGAGACTATGGTTAGGCTGTCTGTTCGCAGATAGAACTGTGTGTATTGGGAGTACAGCTGCACCGGGTGTTATTGGCCCTTTTGCCATTGTCTTCCCCTCATTAGTCCGTAGTGTGGCATGTGTAAAGGTTTAGGCAGACATAGGGGTCAGTTCCATGATGCAGTGCGGCAGGTCCTGGGATGCTGCACCAAAGACTGGCAAATCCGTTCGGTAGTTTTATCATTGTTGACTTTCTCTCAGCCTTTGCAGTTGGTCCAGTAGGCCTTGCACAGATAGACGTGTGGCAAACAGAGACGTTCCTTTCTCTAACAACATGGTGCAGTTTGTTAGGCAGCAGAGGAGTTCTCTGGTCACACTATTCAATTTCCTCGTGGAGCCTGGTTCCTAATTTCTGCTGTTTGAGGTTGTGTACCAAGAAACCAACCAGTGCCATACACGGAGTCTCGCTGAAGTCATGGTTGTTTCGGAAGCTTGTGCCAACTCCTTCAGAATTTTTCTTAAGTGTGCTTGTTAACATTGATGTTAATCCTGGGGTCAAACACAATTCCATTAGACATTTTTGACTTGCTTTTGCGAAGGCCAGCGTGTGCATTAAATGAATTATGTAAACTGAGTAGGAGTCGGTGTATAGGGATGGGGGAAGGGAGGATATGAAAACTGACCGTTTTAGTTTTTCACCTACATCCAGACATTTTAACAATCAACAACCATGCTCAACCCTACATTTATTTTCTTATTCTATTAATCTGGTTTAGATTGGACATGATGACCACAAGAAAATGAACAATGTGCACACTTAGTTTTTTCCAAAATCAAAGTGTGTTGGTGCTGTTGAGAGGTAATGAACCTTGTGTAATGAAGTTGATTCCAAATGCCTAGATTTTGTTTACAAACGTTAATATACTTGAATCAGGAGGCTATGTCAAGAAGAAGTAGTTCCTCATCATGGAAAGGGAAAAAAATAAGTTTTCAGAAGTCAAATGGAACAAGTTTACCAAACACAACATTTCAAAAGATGAAAGGAAACCAAAGTTTAGGAACTGCAATATAGTACACACACAAACTCGGAAACTACTGTGTTTGATAAGCAGTCCTCCGAGAGAAGTCTAATGTACTAATCCACAACTTAGTTTGATTTCATATGGGGGTGAGAGATGATTCAAGTAGTGAAAGAGAGATGGAACAAGCTATGAATCAATGCAAACCATGTTTTCTGTTTGTATGTGCTTTTTGTACAGTTAACGATAATTATAAACACAGCATTCTTCATAATATGCTATGATGTGTGTATTGTAAAAAAAAAACATATTTAGTTCTGGCCTCATTAGACTTTAGGAACTACAGATCTCTGTTTCTAGCTCATATGCTTTGAAGGATAAACCCAACCAACTGATTTTATTTGTAATTTATTTTACAGTGTAAACCAGACAGAGCACACTTTGTATATTCAATGGATCCCTCTTTCTCAGTGTCTCTTCATAAAGGGTAGGCCAGAAGGAATGTGTTTGCCTTGCTTTTACGGCATGGAAATGTGCCACTTTAAAGAACTGAAAAGAATTGTCCTAATTTGAGTGAATTGAACATTTGTCTGTTCATGTGAAATTGAAAATGGTCACTTGAAGGCTCTAAAATGTACTAGCAGTAGCTCAGGAGGGACAGTATTATAGATAGCAGTTAACCACTTTGTTCAATGCAAAGAAAAAACAATGTCAAAATAGCTTTTCTCCTCAAACATTGCTTTAATATACAGTAATGGCCAATTGGTCTTCCTTTTAAGATGGTAAAGTATAGAAATGATAGCCGAAAAGTTTTGGATGCAGAGCACCATACCACCTGTTATCACACCATTTAACAGACAAACATATTGGGATCAGAAACTGTCTCCGAAAGGTCGACTGAACTCTGTAAATGTATTGTAGGTTTTCATAATTCTCAACTGAAGTCAATTGTGTCTTGCACTGGTGTGATATCTCCTAATTTGGCACACATCTCAAGGTTATGCAAAATATTTTTAACCATTGGCCACTGTTTTACTGTTTCTTTCCCTCATGTTTTATGCAGTAAGCTCCACCTCTGTAAATAATTTTGTGTAAAAATTGATAAAGGTATATTTACTACACTGTAAATACATGTGATGATATTGTATTATTTAGCTTTTTGTAAAGCAGTTAGTTGCTGTACATGTAAAACATACAAATTGAATGATTCTAGTGTTAGTAATGATAACCTCTCCATCATGTCACTGCATTGTGTCATTAAATATATTGAGGAAAATAAAGGATTAAATCGAGGATATAGATGACTGTGTACTCTAAAACCTCCACTGTATGATCGGTTGCTGTCCTCATCTGACATTTACAGATGTTGCCCTAATAAATAATTTCTGTCCAAACTTTGGCTGCTGGTGTCAAACTTGTAGATCATAGCATTTGTGTGCTTTTGATGGTTGTTTAATTTATTATTTAAAAAATGACTAACCTCTACCTCGGCACCTCATTGTCATTAATAGTAAAATAAAAGGTGTAGACTACCTGCCACTCCGCCATTATGCTCATCAGCTGGAGACTTTTATCTCCCTCACCAACTTCGGACATCGGCTATCTGAGCAGCTGACCGATCGCTGCAGCTGTACATAGTCTATTGGTAAATAGCCCACCCATTTTCTCCTACCTCATCCCCACACTGTTTTTATTTATTTACTTTTCTGCTCTTTTTCACACCAATATCTCTACCTGTACATGACCATCTGATCATTTATCACTCCAGTGTTAATCTGCAATATTGTAATTATTTGCCTACCTCCTCATGCCTTTTGCACACATTGTATATAGACTCCCCCTTTTTTTCTACTGTGTTATTGACTTGTTAATTGTTTACTCCATGTGTAACTCTGTGTTGTCTGCTCACACTGCTATGCTTTATCTTGGCCAGGTCGCAGTTGCAAATGAGAACTTGTTCTCAACTAGCCTACCTGGTTAAATAAAGGTGAATTAAAATAAAATAAAATAAAAATCAGCATGTGCATGAAACCGGCCGTCACTAGTTACCACAGCCACAAAGAATTATGACTAAAACCCAACCCCTCTATTTCTACAAATTGTGATTTTAAACCTATTCTTAACCATACTGCTAATCTTATACGTAACCCTTACCTTAAATTCATGATTCTTTGTTTGTTTTCATAAATTTTTACGGTAGGCTTTACCCAATCTTGACTGGTTGTGGGGGTGACAACCTATGAAACCATGCAGTCTCCCTCCCTGGGCAATACTATCGCGAGGGTTGATTGGCTGCAGTATTTGGAGCAAAGCTGCTGGACTTCTAAAAGTGACTGTGTGCTGAAAGAAACAGGTGGAGATGTCCAAGAGGTAGCTGGATAAATTTACTGGTGTGCTGTTATATAGCTAAGCGGGATATTGAAAACGTGGTGAGTAGATATCTAGCTACCAAATGTTAGCACTCAAACTGGTGGACAGTTTGTTTGGCTTAACTATCAACCTCTTCTTGCACCAGTGCCAAATGCATTGCATGTCAATGGGGAGAAACCAGAGGAAACGTTCGATTGTTGCAAGCAAAGATGTTCGCAAACTTCTCTGCTTTGGTAACTAGCTAACTTAGCTATCTAGTTACTTTAACTGCGGTAATTAAAGTGGAAGTAAGCTAAGGTTAGCGCTCTATTAATTAGTAACACTAGCTAACTAACTAGCGAGTTGTCCAACGCACTTGATTCCCAACACATTAGCCGGTCAGAATGACAACTGTAGAGGCTAACATTTGGTGATGGTTATATTTCGGCCGTGCAAACGAAGGATGAAATGTCAGTGTCTTTTGGGGGAAAGAAAGTGATGCTGATAGCTGTCAGTGCAATATGGTTGCGTTTACACAGGCAGCCCAATTCTGATATTCTGTTGACCAAGCAGATCTGATGTGAAAAAATCTAATGTGATTTGGTCAATTAGTGGAAAAACATATTTGAATTGGGCTGCTTGTGTACACCAGTTTGAGTGCCAATCAGTCATGTTTAGTTTTTATCAGCCTCATCATAAACTCGGACCACAGGTTGTCTTAGTTTTTAAAACATTGGCTAGTCAGACCATTTGGGGCGGCAGGTAGCCTAGTAGTTAGAGCGTTGGACTTGTAACCGAAAGGTTGCAAGCTCGAATCCCTGAGCTGACAGGGTAAAAGTGTAGTTCTGCCGCTCAACAAGGCAGTTAACCCACTGTTCCTAGGCAGTCATTGAAAATAATAATTTGTTCTTAACTGACTTGCCTAGTTAGAAAAGGTCAAATAAAAAAGTAATACTGTTCCAGTTGGCTAACAGCAGCTGATGGCTGTTCCCAAAGGCGCTGTTCCCAAAGGCGCTGTGGTAAATGAGAACTGAATTGCGAGAAAATTCGCCTTCCTGCTGTCCTGGTTGTCAGCTCAACTTGAATGTTGTCATTAAAACATTGATTGCTCATTGGTCAACCATGTGCTATAGGGGGGTGATGCGTGCCAGAATTAGGCCTCATAAAGCTACTGATACTTCTCACGAAGTCACGAGGTAGCCGCTCAAGACCAGCTAATTTCCTCTTTTGGAGCCTCACGGGGGCGAGCACCACGAACCGTGCTGCTTGCGAAACTGCTTGAGTTTTGCCGCACTATTCCCATTGAATTCTAAAACCTTTGCCGCGGCCCATCTAACTGCCCTTAGGTACTATAAAGCATAGCACAGTACATTTTCTAACAGCCTTTACTTGGCGACACTTCCTCAATTCCTGACTTGGAAGACCACGCATGTCTTCTAACCTTCTATGCAGATGGTCTGTCTCATTGATTGAGATGGGTGGATGTCCACACCAAAGTGCTGCATGTCATGAGCGCCATCTAGAAATCAAGTGGTGCGTTTAACAACACTCACCTGTCTTGACAAATGAAAAGATTTGAAGTAGACAAGATGGTGACGTACACATTTGTTGGCTTACTTCATGGAACAAAACAATTATTTTATTTATTTAATAACCACCTGACCCAACGTTGTTGTCTTCCAAGTCGGGAATTCAGGAAGTATAGCTGGAAATTCTGTGCTATGCTTTACTCTGCCAACGGCTATCAGCCATCAGTAGTAATGGTCTGACTAGCAAATGTTTTTAAAGCTAGTTATTTCAGTCGGCCCATGCTTGCTGACTTGACTTTTTGACCTAATGCAAATAGCTAGAGGTCCCTCAATCCTGTTAGGCATTAAATAGAAACTGTTTCCATGTGTACCATTGCTATTTTCCTATGCCATGTACTGTCTCGTCTTTTCTGACACCACCTTCAGTTTACTGTTACATTCATTATCAAAATTGAACAGCAACATTCTGGGCGCATGTTAATAATTGATTATTCCTTACAAGGATTCAACCAATGTTATTGATTCATAAGTTTAGCCTACAATTTAATATAAACAAACATACTTTAGCAAAGACCACAGTCGTATTATTATTGACTGTGCTGTGGTCATGCTGCGCAGCAGAGGGGAAATTAAGCACTTAGTCCTAAGGTTCTATCTGTATTGTTTTGTTGTCCATTTTTGGTTTTGACATAGCTTTGTTCTGTTCAATATTATCTACCTGACACGGTACTTTAAATACCCTGATTCATGTTCAGTTCAAAAGAATACAAGATGAAAGATTGCTGACACATTAACCTCTTGAAGCTAGGGGGGCACTATTTTTGTTTGGAAAAATAACGTTCCCAAAGTAAACGGCCTATTTCTCAGTACCAGATGCATATAATTGACAGATTAGGATAGAAAACTCTAAAGTTTCCAAAACTGTCAAAATATTGTCTGTGAGTATAACAGAACGGATATTGCAGGCGAAACCCTGAGAAAAATCAAACCAGAAGGTGGCTTCTATTTGGAAACTCCATGTTCCATAGCCTCCCATTGCTCCATTTAAAGGGATGTAAACCAGATTCATTTTCCTATCGCTTCCTCAAGGTGTCAACAGTCTTCAGACATAGTTTCAGGCTTTTATTTTGAAAAATGAGCCAGAACGATTACATCGCGTCAAGTGGTTACATGAGTTTGGCTCACACAACAGTTTGGATAGGTATTGCTTTTCCCTCTTCTACTGTGAAAGACATTTGCAGTTGATTTATTATAGATATTTTAAAAACAACCCGAGGATTGATTATAAAAAAACGTTTGACATGTTTCTGTGGACATTACGGATATTATTTGGAATTTGTCTGCATTGTTGTGACATCTGAACATAATGCGCCAAACAAACGGAGGTATTTTGGATTTTAAAATGATCTTTATGGAGCAAAAGGAACAATTGTTGTGTAACTGGGAGTCTCGTGAGTGAAAACATCTGAAGATCAAAGGTAAATGATTAATTTGATTGCTTTTTTTTATTTTTGTGACCAAGCTACCTGATGCTAAGTGTACTTAATGTTTTGTCATGAGATCGATAAACTTACACAATCGCTTGGATTGTGTTCGCTGTAAAGCATAATTACAAAATCTGAGACTACAGGTGGATTAACAAAAGGCTAAGCTGTGTTTTGCAATATTGCAGTTGTGATTTCTTGAATATGAATATTTTTTGTAATATTATTTGACTGAGGCACTATGCTATTCAGCGGTTGCTGATGACAATTATCCCGCTTAAGGGATGGGTAGCGTCAAGAAGTAAAACCATTGAGAGTTCTGAACTTTGAAGGGATACTTTTCTTTTGGCAATGAGGCCCTTTATCCACTTTCCCTACTTTTTTAGTCTGATGTACTTGTGGATACCATTTTTTATATCTGTATCCAGTATGAAGGAAGTTAGCATTGACTCGCGAAACTACATCTAACTAGCGTTAGCGCACTGACTGGAAGTCATTGGGTATCTGCTAGCATGCTAACTCTGGGGAAGTAAAGGGCATCATTGCCAAAATCCTGAAGTATCCCTTTAAAGCCAATTATCTCCATCTTTTTGCAGATAGAGAGCTAGGGATTATAGAGGTTCTATCTGCAGTCAGCGGGCTAGTTGTTGTGGGTAGATATTGCTGAGCATGGGACGTTAGGCCTGTCACGCCCCTTTCCTGTTGGTTGTGGAGAGGATGCCCTGCAAATGGAATTAGATATTGAGCATAGTTTTGGAAATCCTCTGAGGAATACTAAGACAGGTCTGTCACATGAACCTGCTTGTTTGTCAAACATTTAGGCTACACCTCTTCTCCTGTCTCTAAGATCATGTTCATAAATGAACTGCTGTAGCCTATAGGCATTCGTTTTCAGAACCATACATTTGCGTGGCTCAGATGTTGATGATGCTATTAATGGTTATTATTCCTTTGTTCTGTGGGAACTTGAAACGAACTCTAGGAAATAAGAGCTTTTCTCCTTGAAGATTTTTTAAAATGTTTTTTATTTATTTTTTATTTCACCTTTATTTAACCAGGTAGGCTAGTTGAGAACAAGTTCTCATTTGCAACTGTGACCTGGCCAAGATAAAGCATAGCAGTGTGAACAGACAACACAGTTACACATGGAGTAAACAATTAACAAGTCAATAACACAGTAGAAAAAAAGGGGGGAGTCTATATACAATGTGTGCAAAAGGCATGAGGAGGTAGGCAAATAATTACAATATTGCAGATTAACACTGGAGTGATAAATGATCAGATGGTCATGTACAGGTAGAGATATTGGTGTGCAAAAGAGCAGAAAAGTAAATAAATAAAAACAGTATGGGGATGAGGTAGGTGAAAATGGGTGGGCTATTTACATTGGAGAGGAGATGAGTACTAGAGTATTTTCCACAGCACACCCTGCCTGGCACTTCTTCCATGAGGGTCAAAGTCAAGTCACACAACTGCCCTCTGAGACTTTGCATATGTCACGGTAGGGCTGGCATGCCTGGCGAGAAGCGTAGCCAACTTGTCCGTATGCCAAAACCTGAAGGTCACAGGCTTAAGTGGAACTGCAATATAGTCCATTGTGTTTCATTGGACTGACCGGATCTGTGAACGAATGGCATGCCTTTCATGCTCCCCTCTATAATTCTCTACCAAAAGGTTACGGGTCAACCTGCATGTAGGACAGCTGGTCAGGGTCTGGCCAAACTGTAAACAATACTTCTAGCTTGCTACACTGTATAATCTTCTGTTCTGCGGCAAAAAACTATTGGGCAACATAATTACTGATATTTAGCCTATTGGTTAAACAACAGATAACGACGAATAAGTTGATTCTCCCCACCCCCCCCCCCCCACAGTAGGTAATAATGAGTGAGGTTATCTTGGTAATGCACCACTCTAGACAGTGGTGCATTACCATTGTCCTATCAGGGCCCGGCCCCTTAGCCCTGGACCCAGCTTCCCAAAGTTAACTTCTGCAGAAGGTAACGTGACACGTGTGCTTTGTTCGCTGCAATCAGATGCTGTCACTATGGCCTGGCTGCTAATGGGATTGCTGCTCAGATGGGTGGCGTGGTGGAGACAGAGGGGTTTTTTCTCGCTAAACTAGAATAGTGCGGCCATGCCCCCTTAGCCATCCCCTCAATGGTATTTTCATCATCAGTGCTTCACACCTTTCTAGCCCAGCTAGAAGTAAAGAGACTGGGTGTGTTGTGATTCGTTTTTATGGTGTTAACTTGTGTATGTCTCTCTTCTCAGGTGTTGCTGTTAGCAGCAGGAGATTAGGGGATGGTGCTGAGGCTTCAATCCGTTCTGGTCCTCTCCCTGTCAGGAGTGTTGGCTTTCCTAGGCCTGTGGTGGTACACCTCTCGGAAGAAAGAACAACCCACTGACAAGGATAAGACTACCACAGACCAGGCGCACCTGTCCTCCTCCACCAGAGACCGAGGTATTGGTGTTGTGGAGAACGGCCACTCCACTGGGACAGATCGGGACAGGCACGCAGTGAGGAAGAGGTCGTTAGTGGAACAGGAGCGTGTTGATTGTACAAACACACAAGCGGTAGCAGAGCTGGTTAACATCCCACTCTGCCAATCACAACCGGAGGAAAGGTTTGTGGCTGCAGAGTGTCTGAGTAGAGTCCTCGATAATACTAATGTGAAGCCCGTTACGGAGAGAACTGAGTCTTCAGCTCAAGTACTCCCAGAGACTGCACCTAAGAGCCAAGCCCAGGGGGGGTTCCCCCAGCCATCCTCTGATGAACAAGTTTCTTCTAGCTTTGACCTAGGCTATAATCCTAACCCTGGTGAGAGTGCAGGCCTAAAGCCACATGCACCGCCACTCTCTGAGACGCTGGAGGACACTACAAACAGAACTTTCAACAAAGAGGATGCAGAGGAGGTTCGACTAGACCCAGGGGAGGTTAGACTAGACCCAGGGGAGGTTAGACTGGACCCAGGGGAGGTTAGACTGGACCCAGAGGGAGAGGTTGGAGAAGACAAGATTACATTTTGTTTTGCAGAGATAAAGCCTCAAACCGATCTGGCTGAGAACTGCCTCCTCTCCAAAGACAACCTATCTATCCTGCCTGCTGTGGAAGAACCAACCTGTGAGTCAAGTCTACAGGATGACACCTGTCTGGCTTCCCCCATCAACCTCCTTACCAATCAGGTGTCCCCCTCAAGGCAGCCATTGGGCTTTCTGATATCACCTCAGAAGAAAGACCAGTCTGAGGAGTGTGAACTTAGCAGGAGTAACACAGAGGAAATTAACCAGCTGGCGTCAAGTCTGATTACTGACGTGGTCTCAGTAGCAGTGAGTCAAGTCCTGAAAGAAAGGACCCTACTAGAACATAATGTTGGGCCTCTCTGTAACAGGGACCCCTTCACATCCCAAGATATCATCTCAATGGTTAACAGTGAGACTGGGAGAGAGATGCCTGGTCTATTGCAGGAGGATCAGTGTTCAACAACTGGCAGGGAGAACATATGTTCATCTCCTATAGTCTATGAGGATGTGAAACATGACTGCAGCAGTAGGACAGAGCAGGCAGAGCTTGCAGAAGAAGATTCTGCAGTAGGTGATTCTGGCTCCACCTCAGGTCATTCCGAGGAGAGCTCCAGTGGCGAGGACTCGAGCCCCAGTGTGAGCCTGCAACCACCCAGGGGACCTGCTGAAGGACTGGGGGCCACCAGCATGGCCCTCCCTAACGGTCACAGGACAGAGGTGGCTGTTGCAGGTGAGTCGCTTCATAGCAGATTTTCAATTTCTCACAATATATCAGTGTCTTTCTGTTCAAGCTGACCTGTCCCCTTTATTTCTTAGTGTTGCTGTCACAGACCAGTGGCTGGTGTCTTGTTTTAGCTCTGCCTTATGAGTTCAGGACTGATTTTACTGCAGTGAAGAAATATCTTTATTTTGCAATACTCTAGTCTGCAGCTGCTAGAGTTCCCATATAGAATGTGAACCTGGTTTAGTCTCAGTACTAGCTAGACACCATACCGTAGACCGTTTTACAGTTGCTGATGAGGGAACATTCCCCTGCATGCTAATTTAACTTTTTGTATTGCCTTCTTGGCGCAGTATTTTCAGGTAAGAACTCTCGCCATGCCAGAATGTTTTCTCTTTCTCCCATGTTACTGTTGTATGTGGGTGTTTTGTGTGCAGCTGTGTTTGCAAGGTTACATTGTGTACACAACACAAGTGACTGTTTTTAGTGACTGATCCGTACTGCCCCAGGCTCTGGTGTGACCAGCATGGACTCTGTAGACCGTTACGTTGAACACGAAGCCAGGGACAACCAGCATATCAACAGTCCAAGTCCGCTAAGTCAACTGCTGAACAGCGATCAGCAAATTGAAAAATACATCCAGAGTTACAACAGCAGCCAGCCACCGACTGTTTGGGACATAGAGGTGCCAAAGGTGAGTCTACCTCCCCTGTCTAACCCTCTCATCACTTCACCACATTACTGATAATATATTTTTGTCTGGCTACTGATTGCAATGTTAGGTTCTCTAATGTCGGTAATTTTTGAGCTTGTAGTAGGGACTTCAAATGTTGGACGCTATTGTCTTGAGCACCTAGTTAAATTGTGCTTAGGAACATTAAAAAAAAATCTCTACGCAGTTTAACTAGTGAGAAATATATATATATATATACATACAAAAGCATGTGGACACCATTTCAAGTTTGTGGATTCGGCTATTTCAGCCACTTGTTGCTGATAGGTGTATAAAATCGGGCACACCGCCATGCAATCTCCATTGACAAACATTGGCAATAGAATGGCCTTTCCGACGAGTTCAGTGACTTTCAACATGGCATAGGATGCCACCTTTCCAACAAGTCAGTTTATAAAATATTTGCCCTGCTAGAGCTGCCCGGTCAACTTTAAGTGCTGTTATTGTGAAGTGGAAATGTGTTAGGCTACACAAGCTCACAGAACGGGACTGCTGAGTTCCAAACTGCCTCTGGAAGCAAAGTCAGCACTAACTGTTCGTCGGGAGCTTCATGAAATGGGTTTCCATTGCCGAGCATCCTCACGCACACAAGCCTAAGATCACCATGTGCAATGTCAAGAGTCGGCTGGAGTGGTGTAAAGCTCGCCGCCATTGGAGCAGTGGAAACATGTTCTCTGGAGTGTTGAATCACTCTTCACTGTCTGGCAGTCCAACAGACTAATCTAGGTTTTGCGGATGCCAGGAGAACACTACCTGTCCAAATGCTTTTTTTAATGGTTCGGGCTAGGCAACTTCTTTCCAGTGAAGGGAAATCTTCTTGCTACAACATATGACATTCTAGACGATTCTGTGCTTCCAACTTTGTGGAAGGCCATTTCGTGTTTCAGCATCACAATGCCCCCATGTACAAAGCGAGGTCCATACAGAGATGGTTTGTTGATAAGTGTGGAAGAACTTGACTGGCCTGCACAGAGCCCTGACCTCAACTCCATTGAACACATTTGGGATGAATTGCCTAATCGCCCAACATCAGTGCCAGTCCTCACTAATGAACGTGGCTGACTGGAAGCAAGTCCCCGACGCAATGTTACAGCATCTAGTGGAAAGCCTTCCCAGAAAAGTGGAAGCTGTGATCGAAGCAAAGGGGGGGACCAGCTCCATATTAATGCTTATGATTTTGGAACGATATCTACAACAAGCAGGTGTCCACATACTTTTGGTCATGTGAAGTGTGTTTATAAAAGATGTACTACAAAAATCTTACTAAACCTAATTTTAAGATATTTATTTTTCTATATCTAATACATTTATATTACGCTACTTTCCATGATGTGGACAGTATGTGTTACTACATTACACAAGCTGCTGTTTTTGACCACATCAAATTGGGGGAGAATTGCACCCTTTTTACCTCTGATTGGGGATCTTGGTATAAAAGTTTAGTCAACATGATCACACGATCAATTGCTTAAAACAGATCATTATTATTATACCTCCCTGACCAAGGCCCTTCTTCCCTGATTGATTTGGCCGGGTGGCCAGCTCTAGGAAGAGTCTTGGTGGTTCCAAACTTCTTCAATTTAAGAATGCCACTGAACAGGTGGTGTAGGTGACAGGGGATTTCTTGTGGCAAAGAGCACAACGAAGCCTCCCTACTGAGCCCGTTTTGCCCTGAGGCACATTCCTGCCTGCAATGGTGAATTTTGGCATGTGAACACCACTGGTTGGAGCAGAAGGGACAGAGGTAGAGGGGACAGAAGGTGTTACAGTGGTCTTGCTGTAGCTAGCAAGCTCCTGGATGAGCAGCTCCCTGAAGGCTAGCTGTGCGATGGGGGGCTGTCCACAGCTCTTAGCCATTTCCTTCTGGGGCATGAAGGCATTCACCACAGCAATGTCAATGAAATGATAAAACAATGTCTTGTACCATTTCATGGTCTTGTGGAAAACATTATAGTAGCCTATCAGCGCATCTGACAGGTCCACACCTCCCATGCTCTTGTTGTAGTCCTTCACAGCAGCTGGAATGGGGACATTTTTGGTGGTCCATGCCCCAGTATCACCACTGAAGGACTTGTGGATACTGGAGCACATGACCACCTCCCTGGTATCCATCCACTTCACAAAGAGCAGGCCATCCTCGTGAATCCATCTCATGCTACCCTGCTCAGACCGCTTAGGCATGTCATTCACCCTGGTTTTTGGAAATCCCACTCTGTTGGTCCGTATGGTGCCACAGGACCACATCTCCAGCTTCCTCAGGTCTATGAACAAGGTAGGGCTTGTTTACAGGTTATCCACACAGTTTGTAGCCCTTCCTTAGCAGCTGAAAATCCATAACGAATGCCCTTACCCGTCACACAACTGCTCTTCCCCTCATAGATTACAAAATAATAATAATAATTGCATGTGTATGCACACGCCTAATCGGCCAAAACCCCATTTAGTTGGTTTGTTGCGCATGTACTGTTTTTGGCCAATTCTGACTTTTTGAGGCTACCATTCTCTCATCTATGGAAAGGTTCTGGGTGGGCTGAAAATAAGTATTGCAGGCCTCAACAATATTGTGGTAGAGGTTTAATTTTGCAGAGCTTATCAAACCTTGCCGTACCTCGCTTCTTCTCGTTGTCCTCATCAACAACTGCCGAGGTGAAAAACAACTGACGGTCATGTCCAGCTGAGATCCTGGTGGCCTTTTTGGTCTGAATATTGGAGGTAGAGGCGCCACATCCTCCCCTCTCTGCCTGCAGGTTCCACACCTCCATTCCTCTGCTTCTTTGTCACCGACTTCACACCTCTAGATGGCCGGGCGGGGGTAGGTGTGGTGCCAAGGACCGCAGGGGTCCTGCTGGATGGACCAGCTTCAGTGGGGGATGGGCACCTTGGCAGTATGGGCTCACAAGCAGAATTGCTGGGACTGTGAAATAAAGACAGACACACACACAGATTATATATAGAGTAGGGAAACGATCACTATGGTGAGGAGCGATTCCATTTTTAGATCAAATAAAATGTAAAAAAATATATATACAGACATTCACCCACCCACAATGTAGAGCAATGTGTACTTTACACATTTCATTACTGATTATTTTTATATATGGCAAAATAAAGTATCTCAAACAACTCAAATGAATAATATTTGATATTAATTTCAAACCACGTTACTCACCAATCCAACACGGAATCTTCTCCATACAAGAACATCTCTTCAGATTTTGAGTCAAAAGTATTCTCCCTGTCCGAATCATCTTGGTGTAATTCACTGCCACTATCCCTATCAATTTCTTCAATAATATAATCTTGGAGTAATTAACTATCCCTATCAATTTCTTCAATAATATCGTGTAGATCTGTATATTTTGACTGTCTTTGATTTTACAGATTTACTCGCCATAATTCTTCTCTGAAAATGATCTCAAAACAAAAATGCTGTGCGTAACCAGCCTGGCTGCTTCTGGTAGAATTTTCAATGGCGACTGGCTGTGTTTACGCTCGGGTTTCCCACAAAGGCTAGTCTTCCCGGAGTGAACAATTACCTATTACCGTTTACCTCAGCTCATTGGCTATCTACCAAGCTAGATTTCAAGACTATCAGTGTTCGTTGGTCCGAAATACAGTCAGTCAACGAAGAACTGGTCATATCATTGGTGCGCTATGAGGTCATAGTTTGGTGTGTTCAAATCAGTTCCTTTCGGTCAATATGTTCTGGGGAAAAAAAACATGAAGTATGGCTGTGTTACTAACAAACGGAGGATTGCAATAAAACCAAACATGTTTAGAGTGATTAATCGAATGTTACGTCCAAAGGACACTGAATTTACGCTACAAGCCGCTTACAAAATATTGTTAGGCTATTAAAAATTGATTATATCGAACAAAACGACAATTTATTGGTTGTCGTGACCTTTAGTATTGCCAAAAGATCTTCAAAGGTAATTTTATTAATTTTATTCCTATTTCTGACTTTCGTGACTAATTTACTTGGCTGGTAACTGTATGTGATGTTTTGTCTGCTGATCGTTAATCGCATGGTTTGCTTTCACAGTAAAGCCTTTTTAAATCTGACACGGTGGCTAGATTAACAAGAGGTTTAGCTTTCATTTGGTGTATTGCACTTCTGATTTTAATTAAAGTTTATAATTCTGCAATGTTGTCAACGTTCCGCTAGCGGAACCCCGGTCTTAGACAGGTTAACTCCGACAGTTAAACAAGGGTGTTCGCTGTCACCATATCTATTCGTTATGGAGCTCGAAATGCTAGCTCTTAATATCAGATCAAATAACAACAAAGTATTAGAAATCCAAGGCTTAAAAACAAAGGTGTCCATGTAGGCCAGTGACTCAAGTGTTATATTAAGTCTGGATGCTACATCCCTGCAATGTCTCATTGAAGATCTAAACTTTTTTGGCCTCTGGACTAAACTAATTATGATAAGTGTACCAACTTTCGCATTTACCCTGAACTTTACCTATACAATGGGCTGATGGTGAAGGAGGCATACTTGGTTTTCATATCCCAAAATATATAAATGAGCTATCCAATGAATATGAATAGAAAACTAGTAAAATAGACAGGATCCTGCCATGGAGAGGTAAATACCTGTCTAACTCAGTCATATCTCCGTTTACTACCTACGTATGGTGCTACGTACTCTTGATTTTTTATTTTAAATCATGTGAGAATTATTTTGTGCCCATCTATATAATGAATATGAACTGGGTGGGTAGAAATATTTAAAGCACTAAACTTCTAAAAGCTTCACAAATATTTTAATTTAACAAAATGTGACTCACCACCTAGATTTGATCTTATGTAGCAACATTTGAATGTCTTATTTTTACATAAGATAAAAGTAGACTCGGAGCTAGAAAATGATATAATCATACACTGCATTTGTGGAAACGATGGGAAAGTAATTCTGCTTTGAAAGTTGATCTACTTTTAAACTCTCTTTTAAGGACTCTTTTCAATGTTTTGGTACAACTTTTGGAGAGTCCTTCTGTGTTTACACCATTCAGTATTGGTCACACCCTCTGAAGCCTTAGTCCCATTTCTTTTAAGGGTTGGTCCAACCATTCTGTACCATCTTGCCAGCTACTTCCAGACATCAGAGAGGGAGCAGCTCATTGAACATTATTCTCCCTATGGCTCTCTGTGGTTTTGCATTCAGAGCGCACACTGAATCCTCTGGCCAATAAGTACAGTTCCGAAAGCTCTGACCTCTCAACTACAGTCAAGCATGGGCTAGCTAATTCCAGACCCATAATAAGAAAACATCCCACTCTGACCATTTTACTCGCCCTAGCAGAGCTGGTTAGGCTTTTTTCATGTTATCTAGCGCGTTGGTGACTAACTGTGCTGCTAGCAACAATTGAATTACGCTTTGTTGCCAATGTTTACTGACATTCAATGGGTGTTAAACATTCACAAATGCATCAGTTATTCTGCGCTCTTGCACGCGAAGATGAGTCTTTTGTTAAGAAATGTAGCTAGCTAGGTAAACGATGAATCCCAATGCATGACGTAACTTTAGTTAGTTAGCTAACAGTACACTTTAACTTGACATAAATGCTTTGTCAAAATTAGTGGGTTCTTTTGTTAAGACATATCGCTAACTAAATAATGGACCATAATCACAACTCATGATGTTACTACCCTGCATGAATCAGCAGGTAGCTAACCAACGAGGTTATATGGCTTTAGCTAGTGTCTGAGAAATTACGAATAAGATCATATACATAACATTTAGCTAGAGACCCAGCCAGCTAACGTTAGCTAGCTAACAGTACACTTGAAATGAAACCACTTTCTGTCAAAATTAGAAACGTGTAATATCTGAATCTTACCCATATACATAATGGTTTGACGCGTCTCCGGTCTGATGCCATGCATCGTTGCCTTAGTTTGACGATGTAATCCAGACTCGTGTTTTCTCCTTAGCTATCATACCCGAATTCCACTTTCTTTGGCTAAACCAACTAGGCTCGTAATTTAACCTTTTTTCCCGTATTTACAGGTGTCATACAAGTTTGATATTAAGGCGCATCAAAGTTGTTAGAATGCATTTCTGCCAAAGAAGCACATTTTGATAATACATTTTTGAAGTCGTGACTTGCGACATACGCCTAGTTTCTTGAATCGAGTCACAAATGGCTCAAATAGATTACTAAGAAAAGCTCATCCATGGTTTAAAAATAGCCTTTTTGTCATGTCTCATTTTCGATTTAAATGAAAAATATTTAAGTACCTCTTTTTCAAAAAAGTACTGCAGAGCTGCTTTCAATTCAATCCCCCAAAAACTATAGAACAAATTATGGTTGAATGTACTGGTTGGTAAAAGACCTGTATCTATGGAAAATGTTTTTAAATTGTAATGGTAGTTGTCTGTTTCATGGAGTTATCGTACGGTCTGCTCAATCCAATATATTACAGCTAATTGATTACAGCATACCCCAAAATGGAGGAGGCGGGTGGCAGCGAGAGGTACGGATTCACAACCTTAAATGTCTTAACAAAAAAATGGCAGTGAACTGTAGCCTTAAGAAGAAAGTTAGGCAAAGTTGCTATTTATTAGGTTTCTACTTAAGCAAGCCGTTAAGAAGAAATTATATTCTTGGAAATGGTTATTGGAAATGTTAATTCCAAGATGACTAAATCCTTTTCTTAAACTCAGGGCAGTGAGAGAATAAGCTCATGAGTGAATTAAACATGTTTAATTGCTTTCAACTTTATCTAAGTTTCAGTATTGGTTCTTTTAAACCCAAACCCAACAGTATTCTCAGTACAAAATATGCTAACATGATTGCTTAGATGGCCAACAACTGGTTGCCTAGCAACAAACATATTAAGCAAATTCATAAGAAAATCATTCAATATTAAGATATTGTTGAGGAATTGCACTTACAAACTATCTTATGAACCTATTAATTTTTTTCTTAAGCTTTATGTTTTTGAGTAAGAAGTGTTTTGTGAATCTGGATCCTGGTGTGTGTGGATCAAAACCTCATTCGAACTCACACGTGCGTACATGCACTCAAATGTATACAGTTTGCTTTTTTTGTTTGTTTGGGATTTTTATGTTTTTCTCTTTTGTAAATTTTGTTGGTATGTGCATGGGAGGCAGAAGTCTGAACTGTGGGGTGCAGTTGATTGCCTGGTTGTCTGGGAGCTTGGGCTGGTGGCTGGTAGGTCGCTGGTTTGGGTTGCCCTTTTTGACTTGGTGGGAGATCTGTCGACGTGCCCTTGGGTGGGACACTTGACCCGGGTAGCTCCTGTGGGTCATTTTGGATGGGAGTTAGATCACTGAATGTAAATATTGAGTGGCTTCACTACAGGTAGATTTTTAATAGTCAATAATAAAAATAAAAAAAAAAAAAAATGTATGCTGGCGACCCACTTCAGAGGTTAAAAGACTGGGGCCTTAGTCAGACTTGCGTCTTCCATACCATCCACTGCTTCAGAGTATATTACTCGCTAAAGTTTAGTCCCTGGACAATAAAGTAGACGAGCTCAGGGTCTCCTTCCAGAGAGACATTAAGCACTGTAACATACTGTTTTATGGAATCATGGCACTCTCCGGATCTATTGCCCTGTCCATTCAGCCAGCAGAGTTATCCGTCCATCTCATGGACAGAAAGGACTCTGGGCAGAGTAAGAGAGGCGGAGGAGTTAGTAATGAAACAAACATTCATGGTGTGATTGTGGTAACGTACAGGAACTCAAGTTCTTTTGTTCTCCCAATCTGGAATACCTCACCATCAAATGCCGACAGCATTGCCTCCCGAGATGACCCTTTTCTTCGGTCATATTCCCCGCCCACCCCAAGCTGACACGACTGCTCTCAAGGAACTGTGCAAACTGGAATCTGCATATCACCAGGCCACACTTATTGTAGCTGGGGAATTTATTAAAGGAAGTCTGAGGAAAACACTACCGAAATTCTGTCCGCACATCTCCTGTGCTATACGTGCAACATGGACCCTGGCTCATTGCTACTTTCCCTTCCTGGACAGAAACGAGGCCCTCCCTTCGGCAAATCACGCCTCCATTCTGCTCCTCCACATCTATAGGCATAAAGTTAAACCGGAAGCTACCGTGGTAAGGACTGTTCAACATTGGCCTGACCAATCAGAATCTGTGATTTTTGATCATGTGGCCTGGGAAAATGTTCCAGGACGCCTCAGAATAGTATCAACAAATGCACTGAATCGGTGAAGTGCTTAGGATGTTCCCACTGACAAATTTATCCAAACCAAAACCTGTGGATAGATGGCAACATTTGTGCAAAACTGAAAGCACAAACTACCGCATTTAACTACGTCAAGGTGACTGGGAACATGAACATTTACAAACCGATCAGCTAGGTCCTCAAGACAATCAGAGACAAAACGACAGTACAGGGAGAAAGTGGAGTCACATTTCAATTGCTCAGACACGAGTCATACTGTATATGGCAGGGACTCCAGATAATCACGTCTTATAAAGGGAAAGCCAGCCACGTTGCATACAGACGCCTCGCTCCCAGACCAGCTAAACCCCTTCTTTACTTGATTAAACCTGTGGCAAGACCTGAAAATGGTTGTCTAGCAATGATCAACAACCAATTGTTTTTTTTTAAACGGCGCTTGAAGAATTTGAAAAGAATAATGGGCAAATGTTGCACATTGTAGATGTGGAAAGCTCTTAGACTTACTCAGAAAGACTCACAGCTGTATTCGCTGCCAAAGATGCTTCTACAAAGTATTTAAACTGTCGGAGTAAAACAAGGTTGTCCACTATCGGCATATCTATTATTATTATTACAATAGAAATGTTAGCTGTTAAAATTAGATCCAACAATAATATTAGAAATTCATGGCTTAAAAACAAAGGTGTCATTGTACGCAGATGATTCATGTTTTCTTTTAAAACCACAATTGGAATCCCTCCACAGCCTCACCAATCAAATGTATTTATATAGCCCTTTGTAAATCAGCTGATATCTCAAAGTGCTGGACAGAAACCCAGCCTACAACCCCAAACCTCATGCAATGCAGGTGAAGAAGCACGGTGGCTAGGAAAAACTCCCTAGAAATGCCGAAAACCTAGAGGAATCGGGGCTATGAGGGGTGGCCAGTCCTCTTCTGGCTGTGTTGGGTGGAGATTTTAACAGAACATGGCCGAGATGTTCAATTGTTCATAAATGACCCGCATGGTCAAATAATAATAATCACAGTAGTTGTCGAGGGTGCAGCAAGTCAGTACCTCAAGAGTAAATGTCAGTTGGCTTTTCATAGCCGATCATTAAGAGCATCTCTACCACTCCTGCTGTCTCTAGAGAGTTGAAAACAGCAGGTCTGGGACAGGTAGCACGTCTGGTGAACAGGTCAGGATTCCATAGCCGCAGGCAGAACAGTTGAAACTGGAGCAGCAGCACGACCAGATGGACTGGGGACAACAAGCAGTCATCATGCTAGGTAGTCCTGAGGCATGGTCCTAGGGCTCAGGTCCTCCGAGAAAGAGAGAATTAGAGAGAGCATACTTAAATTCACACAGGACACCAGATAAGACAGGAGAAATACTCCAGATAAAACAGACTGACTGAAAAAGAGGAAACAAATAATATTGCATCAGGGGTGTGGATACTTATGTAAATTAGGTATTTTTGTATTTAATTTTCCATAAATTAGCAGAAATGCTGAACATGTTTTCACTTTGATAATATGGGGTATTGTGTGTATAGATGGGTGAGAATATTTTTGGTTTGGGCTGTAACACAACAAAATGTGGAATAAGTCAAGGGGTATGAATACTTTCTGAAAGCACTGTACATAGTCATTGAATATTAGTCACTTTAATAATGTGTACGTACTTCAATGTTTTTTTCCCCCCACTTTATACTTATACCGTATTCTAGTCAAGGCTCATCCTATATAATGACTGCTGTACACCTTTTCTATTCATATACTGTTTTTACACACCATTATAACAATATATTTATGACATTGCTCGTTATGATATTTTAGAATTTTTCTGAATTGTGTATTTATTTTGCTAGGTATTACTGCACTGTTGGAGCTAAAAACACAAGCATTTCACTGCTCCTGCAATAACATCTGCAAACCTGTGTACACGACCAATAAACTTTGATTTGATCAAAATGCAACACTTCCAAATGGAGCTGGCTGTCTTCTAAAAGTTGTCCTTTACCAGTGATATACAAATTATTCCTAGATTCCGTGTTTTTTTTATTTTATTAACAGGATGTGCAACCTGTATCTTTTTAAATATATTTTTGTCACTCTTGATTTCAATGTAATATCGATAGGTCATTTACAAAAGTGTTGCGTTTTGGGGACCCCCGTCTCAAAATCCAACATTATGGATTTTTATCATTGTCATCTAACCAGTGAGGTAAAAGATATCTCCCGTTTCCATGTTTTTTTTCTTGTTGTTGGGGGCCGGTGATTGTTTCAACAGGGTGTACACTGATCACTAATCAATCTGAATGTCTTTTTGACATTTGTCAAAACAAGTGGTTGGTGCTTGTGCTTTAGAAAATAAATAAAATGGACTGATTTACAGTTGTTGCATGTGTAGATGTTACATTTTAGGTTTCCAATATCACAAACTGTTTCTGCGCATTGGTTATTGATTTGGAAACCTTAACGCTGTGTTTTGACATGAGTTATTTATCCAAATGTGTCGTCCACAGGAAGTTTTAGGAATAAACTATGTAAATGTAACTTTCAATATTAATTTCCAACTGTATTTTTATATATTTTGAAATGCCAGAAGTCACCGACTCAGTTTTGCCCTGCCTACTTGTAGTGTGAGCCATTTAGCTATAGGCCAGATTTGGTAGAGTAGTGTGCAGCAGTAAATAGTCTCTGAGACCAAGCACTTCGGTGACACTGAGCTGGGTACAGCTGTCTGATTCGTAATGCTATGGGGAACGGTGGTTGGGGCTGTGGTCTGGTAGTGTGTAATGGGAATCCTGATGCCATACTGTCCTCATGTTCTCACTCAAGGACATGTTGCCTGACTCTGATCTGTGGCATCATATATATATATATCATGCACACACAGACCGCTCCTTCCAATTACTCTGAGAGGTGCTCGGTGGAATTGGTTACATCTGAGCACGTTATCAGAGCAAGCCATGCGACGGGTGACATGGACAGCCTATATGCCACTCAGAGAAAAACGCACACATACACCTTCTAGTATGGTATAGGAACTTATGCATGATTATCTCTTTGAATTCTGTTTCACTGTCCGACAGCATCTTGTTGGGAGATTGATTGGGAAGCAGGGGCGATATGTGAGCTACCTGAAGGAGACATCCGGAGCAAACATCTTCATCGCCACCCTGCCTTACACCCAGGAGTTCCAGATCTGCCATATAGAGGGTGAGTGCACAAGACGCTGGCTCTCCACAACAGGACATCACTTGTAGTCAGGCACCTAGGCTTTGGTAGCTGCATTGCCCCTTGTGGCTTACTCAGCTTGTCCCTCTGTTTCCTCCAGGGTCAAAGGAGCAGGTGGATTGTGCTCTGGAGCTGATCAGAAAGAAGTTCAAAGATCTAGATGTGACCAGCTGTTATGTCCATCCTCCAGTGGCCAGACTGCCCTCTCTCCCCATCACATCCTGGGTAAGTAGTATCTTTTGGTTGGCTGAAGTAGTGTGGAACGGTGGGTAGTGCGTTGACTAAAAGCCTCTCTCTCTCTCTCAGCTGCTGCTTCCCCATAGGGTGACAGTTGAGGTAACCATGATCCAAGTAGCCTCTGGGAACTATGTGTTCCTCCAGCAGCACACACACCCAACCTTCTATGCTCTCCGCATGCTGGACCAACAGATGAGCTTGTGTTATTCTCACCCAGGGTGCCCTCCCCTTCCGGCCCCAGTGGAAGGTAGGCATGCACAGCCAGGGTGCCGGCCCCAGTGGAAGGTAGGCATGCACAGCCAGGGTGCCGGCCCCAGTGGAAGGTAGGCATGCACAGCCAGGGTGCCGGCCCCAGTGGAAGGTAGGCATGCACAGCCAGGGTGCCGGCCCCAGTGGAAGGTAGGCATGCACAGCCAGGGTGCCGGCCCCAGTGGAAGGTAGGCATGCACAGCCAGGGTGCCGGCCCCAGTGGAAGGTAGGCATGCACAGCCAGGGTGCCGGCCCCAGTGGAAGGTAGGCATGCACAGCCAGGGTGCCGGCCCCAGTGGAAGGTAGGCATGCACAGCCAGGGCCTTGGGACTCCTTACCCTCAGATGATGGTATCTTTCTGTGGTGTCATTTCCTATCTCAAATGTTTTTCTCTCACACACACACACAGTGGGAGTGATCTGTGCTGCCCAGATGCCTGAGGGAGCCTGGTGGAGAGCGCAGGTGATGGGTTACTATGACGAAACCAAGGAGGTGGAGCTCTGCTATGTGGACTACGGAGGCTATGTCCTGGTGAAGATCGACACCCTCCGCCAGATCAGGTGACACTAACTGTGGGGAGTCTAAATCTAACTGGAATAAGGTGAATGCACCAATTTGGAAGTCGGTCTGGATAAGAGCGTCTGCTAAATGACTTAAATGTAAATGTAAATGTAATGAATAGAAGTTGATGTTGGAATTTACTAGTGTTTCCATTACCTGGTAAAACCTTATTTTGGATGATTTAATTTTATCCATACAATCTGACCAAATTAAAAACCTGTCCAGCAGAAAATATTATATTGAAAAAATCGACATCCTCTATAAATCACATTGGCTGTTCATGGAAGTTGGTTCAGGTTCTTCCAATCGCATCATCGCTCTCTACTTTGCCGGTCGGTTTTGAGAGCACACTCTCGCAAGCAAGGTTTCAATGTACCAACTGGTGCTGGCCAGAAAAGTTTCCCTCACCTGTAAGTCTGACTGACACAGAATTGTCCATCAAAGAGGAGTATTTAGATCAGCATTTCCCAACTCCAGTCCTCCAGGACCCCCAACAGTGCACAACTTGTCAACTAATCATCCAGCCCTCAATTAGTTGAATCAGTTGAGTTTGTCTGGTACTACAAAATACAATTGTGCTGTTGGTGGTACTCGAGGACTGGGGTTGGAAAACACTGATTTAGAGGAAGTAAAATGACTTTCATTGCCTCATTGTGTAGTTTGCTTAAATTATTAGCAGTTTAAGCTAACTAGCTACTGTACCAATGATGGAGGCACAGATAAGTGGGTAAATAGATTGACACTGAAACAGAGAATATTTACAAACCAGATGGACAAAGACATGCATTTTCCAAGGAGCCAACGTTCATTCCTCCTTGCATAATTAATGTAGTCATTTCCATATGGTGTCAATGAATCGGCAGTGGGTAGTCCTAAAGAAAGCATTACCTTACACGTCAACTAGGCAAGTCCGTTAAGAACATTCTTATTTACAATGGCGGCCTACACCGGCCAAACCCGGACGACGCTGGGTCAATTGTGCGCTGCCCTATGGAACTCCCAATCACTACCGGTTGTGATGGCCTGGATTCGAACCAGGGTGTCTGCAGGGACGCCTCTGCCATTGAGATGCAGTGCCTTAGACCGCTGCACCACTTGGGAGCCCCAAGATCTTGAATATGATATTTGTTATGGCCGGTAAAGCTCACATTTTGATCTGCACATTTTTTCCTATGGAAACGTGGGATTGACTTTGCTGTTGGTCTTCCCACAGATCAGACTTTGTTGCCTTGCCTTTCCAAGGATCTGAGGCGATCCTGGAACATATTGCACCCCTTCCAGGTATGTTTCAGCTGTATTTATGAAACAGAATTTCAAAATGTTGTCAACAGTTTAAACTCTGTATTTAAACTTCCATTAAAGTTCATGCTCTCATATCACTGTGACATCTCTTCCCTATCTACTAGGAGAAGAAGGGTTCTCTGTTGCAGCCAAATCTGCACTGGAGGAAATGACACTAGGATTGCCACTACTTGCACAGGTAGAGAAAAGTACATGGATATGTCTCTCCTGCTGGTGTACAGTCAGCACAATTAAGGAAAGGTGGTCTCTGTTCTTACCCTGTATCTGCACACTCCCCAGGTCACAAGCTGTCACACCAGTGGCATTCCCTTGGTACAGATATGGAAAACTGAAGGAGAAGAGGTATGCAATACTTTTAGATTTTTGAAAGCGTCCACTGTTTATGTGAAACCTCTTCATTTATACAAGTATTCTAATGGGTTCATGTTGCTAATGTTTCTCTCTTGGTCTTCCAGTTGGTGTCTGTGAACCGTGCTCTGGTGGATAACGGACTGTGTAGCTGGGTAGACTGCCTCTGACTGTGAAGACAAATCCTGGCCCTGTTTGGATTAGTTTTCAAATGTATCCTCCCTTTTTAAGCACAGCTCTATAAGGGATTGGATATGTGTGAGTAAGGTTACCAGCCCTATTACCCTCGCCAAACTACCAAATATAGATCTGTGATTACTTCAAGGAAAGTAGGAAGACAAATTGGATCTCTGAAGTATTCAAACATGGCCCCTGTCTTGCCTTTCATCGTTCCATCCCATCAGTCCCATCCTCTGGATTGTTGCCCTGTTGGGGCACAACAATGTCTTCCTTCTCAACTCGACTGTTCATGCTTGTTGTTTCTTTATCACCATGTACACTTTCTGATGTATTTATTTGGTGAAGTTTTATTTACAGCCCCCCCACCCTTATATAAATGTTTGTTAATTATGCTTACATGATTTTTGACCCATATTATTCACCATTCATCTAATTACTGTTTTGTTTTCAATTGATACAATCCTATTAAGAAACAATAAAGATGAACTGTCCTTTCTGAGGTGTCCACTTTGACCATAGCCAGACTTATGTTGTACAGTATAATGGAGCTACAGTCTGTAATGGACTTCATCACATCTCATTAAATGAATGCGTGTTGTGTACATCTTGTGAGTTTGTTAGATGATACACAAATTCAGGAACCTTTTTGTATATTGAGCTTGATGTCCAAACTAAATATGCACAGTGTACTAAACATTAGGAACACTTAACTTTCCTAATATCAAGTTGCACCCCTTTTTGCCCTCAGAACATCATCAATTCGTTGGGGCATGGACTAACATTCCACAGGGATGCTGACCCATGTTGACTCCATTGCTTCTCACAGTTGTGTGACGGTAGCTTGGGGTCTTTTGGCTGGTGGACCATTCTTGATACACATGGGGAAACTGATTGTGCTGCCATACCCTGTTCAAAGGCACTTAAACATTTTGTCTTGCCCCTCTGAATTGCACACATACACAACCCATGTCTCAAGGCTTAAACATCCTTCTTTAACTGGTCTCCCCTTCATCTACACTGATTGGATTTAACAGCTGACAATAAGGCGTTGTAGTTTTCACTTGGATTTACCTGGTCAGTCTGTCATGGAGAGAGCAGGTTTTCCTAATGCTTTGTACATTCAGTGTATTGTGGCTCTGTAGCCAAGGACATTTTGACTTGGTCAACCAGTGCCGGTGAGGAACTTGTCTGGACTGTTACTCACTGAGGGTTATTGTGCTTCAGCTTTGATCCCCGGTGTGTTTGTTTCTACGTTTTTGAGTTATTTGTATGTCTCTGATGTTCGTTATGAGTAGTTTTTGAAGTGGATGTTCTGGGGAATGATGGAATGAGTAAACAACAACCTAGCGAATTCAGTAGATGGCGCCAAAGGCTTAGTTTTTGCTATTCCTATTAGTCAAGCACTAGACCGGGAATGTTACGAATACAGAGAGCATCTGCTGTCTTGATAAGCACAGACAAATGTTTCAGTCAACTGAGTACCGTGTAAAGAATGAGTGTATATGAATTTTAGTTTGACTACTAAATGTTAACTCTCCGCGGTTACATGTGTAATCAAACATTGTTTACGTGAGGCAACTTAGTAGGCCCATGGTTCAAGGCGGCTGAAGACTTCGTTATTATTTTGCAGCTTAACTACTCATCGCACTCAACTGAAATATGGAAGGAATCACTTGCAGGACCAAATTAGAGCCATTCTGAATTAATACTGTATACAGGAAACCATGCCCATGTCTGAAAGAACTAAATTAATTTGTAATCCACTTTTGTCTAGATTCATCCCAAATTTGAATTTAATGCAGTAAAAAAAAGTGTACATGTGTGTGAAGATGTGTTCTCTGTTTCTTTGGCTTTACATCCTTCGTTTGTATCTTAATTCTGCAACTCAGTTTTCTCTCACCAGCTTCTATCCAGGTTTTTTTTTTGGGGGGGGTCATTACTTTTTGTTTCAATTTAGGGTCGTTTCGCCACATTTGTTACGTTATTTGAGTTGGAACTGAATGAAAATATTAAGTACATAAGGGTTATTATTGTCATGAACGGACAGATTTGTTGATTGGATTTCTCCTTTTTTGTTCTATTCACTATAATTGTCAGTGGTGTACGTTGAAGACTGAGTGACCGTTGTCTTCCAGCCTGCCGTCTGGGCATTTCAGAAGTCCGTTGTTCTGCTGATAGGATAATAGGGAGGGAGTTGGGGAGGATTTCAGAAATCACCTGTGGTGCACATTAATTTTCCAGCAAAGGCCCCATGATAATGCAGCAGCATGCACTCCTTGGTGTCTTTGATGAGACTAATTAAAGGCATGAGGCATGTAAAAATTGTTTCAAAAAAAAAAGCTAATCGGGGGGCAGGACTATGAGGAGCCTCATCCAAGACCCCTATTGATTAATGAAGTCACACTGTCATTCCCCATTATCTTCGCTGCTTATAATAGCACACTCACTCACCCACCAACAGTGGAGAGAGATTGAAGGATTAGCAAAGGTCTCCTCACGTTGCGCTCTATAAATGCTCTCTTTAGTCATGATGCTCAACTCAAGTCAGTGCTATACTTCATGATGTTTTGATTGCGCTGCTGAGTGCAAGGATTCATTTGTATTTTTGTGACATGTCAGTTATCTTTTTATAATATGTAATAGTATTTCTTAAAAGAGTTATGTTAATTTGTGATAGTTGAAACAGAATAAAAAGCTTGCCTTTTCATGGAAGAAACTAGTGATCTATTTAGGGTTATGAATGACTCCCAACTTTATTGTTGAATAGTATTTTTCTTCTATATCTATATTTTATTTCTATATTAACCAAATTGCTATATTGTTGTAGGCCTACGTTACGTTACCCTGCAAATGATTGTACTGGATATTTCTGTGAAGTTGTGTGGGTGGCTAACCAGCACAGGTGCAATTGATTAGTCAATTATGGGACCTAATGTAGGACACAGGTGTGCTGGGAATTAATAGGAGGGAGGTAAAGGTAAAAACAAAATGTATCATCCAATCACAGGTATTGCTTTTTAACCGTTTAAAATCCTCTGGTAAAAGTAACTTTTATATCCCCCTGTATTTGGCTTGACACATTTCCTCTTTTAAAAATACAGTAATAATATAGCAAGACAGCGCAATCACTACCAAATAGGAAGATTATATCTGCTATTTAGGCTCCTCTATTATTTATGTAAAATGGCCTTTCAGGTTAAAGGTTGTTGAATCACTCCTTTTTGATTTTAATAAATAATAACATTAAGAATTGACATGCATGGCATCAAAACCATGGTTGTATCTGGGGAATATTGCAGACCAGGGCAATGTTTTGAAGCAAATGTCATTACAATATGGGTTGAATATGTGAAGTCATGATTGGGGATTAGACAGCAGCAGAGCCCCCTAACACAGAACAGCAAAGCCTCCTAACACAAAACAGCAGAGACCCTGACACAGAACAGCAGAGACCTCTAACACAGAACAGCAGAGACCTCTAACACAGAACAGCAGAGCCCCCTAACACAGAACAGCAGAGCCCCCTAACACAGAACAGCAGAGACCCTCTAACACAGAACAGCAGAGCCCCCTAACACAGAACAGCAGAGACCCTAACACAGAACAGCAAAGCCTCTGACTGTCACTGAGATCTATGCATCGATCTATGCTGGAGCTCGCAGTATGAGGACAAGGGACTGTGTGACAGCTGCAGCAGACAAGGATGTCCCCAGCTGTCCTCTCACTCAACTTCCCCTCTGCTCTCCTCTCACACTAATTTCTCCTTCTTTCCCTTTAAATCTCCAATAGCTCCATGCGAACAGCATCCACAGGCCTGGTTATCTCTCTGCCGTCCTGCATGCTGAGTGCCATCACTACTGAGGAGCTGTGTGAGAACAAAGTCTTCATGTTGAATGCTTGTCAATGCTATGTTCAATATATCAATGCTCTCAGGACAATGTTTCCTTGTCTCTAGGCTCAGCTTTCTGGGTAGAGGGGTTCACTTTATTGAGCTAGTGTTACATTTCTTAACTTCTTGTTTTAACCTTAGTAGATGGATACAGTCCCCACATTTTTCCTCAATGAAAAATGCATCTAACTTCTGGGAGTTTTTAAAAAGTGTATTTCATGGTGCAAAACAGGAACATATATGTTGCACATTTCAATAGGGAATCGAGTCATAGATGTTTTGATGTGCGAAAGTATCAAATTGAAATGTTCAAAGCATGTAACAGATGTAGGATAGAAAAATGTAACTGTCCTTTAAATACTTTATGCATTCATTAATGGAACACAGATGCTATTGTGACTACAGGAGCACTCATAGAAGTGTCCATGCCGTAGAGCGATATAATGCAGTTTCCTCACTGTTGATCACTAATAATAATATAATATATGCCATTTGCTTTTTCCAAAGCGACTTACAGTCATGTCTCTAACCTTGATCACTAAAAGACCAATATTTTCCCTTTACTTTTCAGCACTGAACAAACCTTTGACTGTGTGTATTGTTAATTACTAGATAGGGATTGATTACATTAATAGGTAGAGAGGGTTTATCACATATCATCATGACTAGTCAAAGGGATCTCAGCTGTTAGGCTGGAAAGCAGCATTGCCCATGTTGTTTGAAGGCTGAATTGCATCTCAGACATGCTCACTTAACACTAGTGGCTGCTCAGATTAAAGGGAATGCTCCACCACTCCATAAACCTTGGCTTGGAGTGTTTGCATTTCATTGAATACAACAGCTGTCACAATTACTGGGATTTATCCACATTGTGATGTTTACTTGCCTTGTGTAAAGTACTTTGATGTATTTGGCTGTTTAGAACTCAACTTAACCGTGTGCGTGCCTGCTAGAGAAACACAGAGAAGAGAATACGATAAACAGTATAAATTGACTCATTTGCCAGAGCAAGCATCAACATTTAGTTGTTGTAATATTGATCAATTCAAGTGGCTTTTTCCTCTTTGAGTGGTGGTTCATACAAAAAGAATCAATTGCAGTGCCTCAGAAAGTATTCACAAGCCTTGACTTTTTCCACATTTTGTTGTTACAAAGTGGAATTAAAATGGATTTAATTGCCATTTTTTTGTCAACAATCTACATTTGTAACATTTGTACAAAAAAAAATAAACAAATATATATTGATTAGATAAGTATTCAACCCCCTGAGTCTATAAATGTTAGAATCACCTTTGGGCGATTACAGCTGTGACTCTTTCTGGGTAAGTCTTTAAGAGCTTTCCACACCTGGATTGTGCAACATTTGGTTGTTGATCAATGCTAGACAACTGCAACATCACTGTCTTCTTGGTAAGCAACTCCAGTATATATTTGGCCTTGTGTTTTAGATAATTGTCTTGCTGAAAGGTGAATTTATCTCAGTGTCTTAGCCGCGTTCCATTTTTTTTACCCTGAAAAACTCCCCAGTCCTTAACGGTGATAAGCATACCAATAACATGATGCAGCCTCCACTATACTGGAAAATATGGAGAGTGGTAGTCAGTAATGTGTTTGTATTGGATTTGCCCTAAACATAACACTTTGCATTCAGGACAAAAAGGGAATTGCTTTGCCACATTTTTTGCAGTATTACTTTAGTGCCTTGTTGGAAACAGGATGCAAGTTTTTATTCTGTACAGGCTTCCTTATCACTGTCAATTAGGTTAGTATTGTGGAGTAACTACAACATTGTTGAGCCATCTTCAGTTTTCTATCACAGCCATGTTATGGGGTATTGTGTGTAGACCAGTGACACAAAAAAAATCTCAATTTAATCCATTTCAAATTCAGGCCGTAACACAACAAAATGTGGAAAAAGTCAAGGGGTGTGAATACTTTCGAAAGGCACTGTACATGTGAAAATAAATTCTACCTACCAATGTTGAACCTCCTCTACGTTTGGGTTCTGTCTAGGAATAAGAGCAGCTTCAACATGGGTTAGAATAGCTTCATATAAAATCATGTTAATTGTAAAAAAAAAATTAAAAAGTTGACCTGTGTGACTTGTGACCGACACTGAAAATAGCTCTCATACACAAGACAATTCAAAGTCAGCAATGACATCACTTTGCAACCGGTTCTAAGTGCCTTACAAGGGTTCTACTGAAGAAAAAAACGATTCCTTCCAGGAACTGAGTGTGTGTGACATGCCTTAAAAGTGTTCTTCTAAAAAAAATAGATAAATTATTGTGTGTGTGCGTGCGTCTTCCTCCCTTCGTCTCAGGCCGCAGTAAGGAAATAAACAGCAATCACTGTACCATGACTTGAAATCCACTGAGCATCCAGCTTTAATTGAGCTCTCACTTGTGTTCAGATTTAATGGAAAACAAGGCCCACTTCCCCCAGTTACTGAGTAATGAACATGCATATTCAGAGGTTACAATTAAATCCACCTCTTTTTTTCTCTCCTTTTTCATCTTCAGGTGGACTGCGTTTCTTGTACTGTAGTGTTTCAAAATTCAACATGGAATACAATGCTAAAATCTTTTCCTATTAAAATAGTGTCTTATTATAAGTGATTATAGGGGATGTGAGGTAACACATTTCTGAAACAATTCTGAACAACATTTGAACAAAATATCCCCCTTCTATGCATAGCTCTGCAGTGTACCTGTGGTTATTAGAAACATAGCCCTATTCTATATAGTATAGTACAACACATATTGCAGGCTAATACTGTGGTACCATAGACCTACTTTAACCTGTCTCTGCAAGAGTTAAATATGAACAATCTACTGTGCACGTTCATACAAACATGCATAAAATATTAATGCATTTATTTAGGTTAAATAATGATAATATTGGTAATTTAAAGGCGCAAACAATTAGTTACAATATATATCAATTGTATAGTTTAAAATCTGGAATAGCCAATATGCTTATTTTGAGCCACAGTCTGTTCACCCCGCTACCATCTACGCTGAGACAGTACAGGTACATCAAAGCTGGGACTGAGAGACTTTTAAACAGCTTCTATCTCCAGGCCATCAGACTGTTAAACAGTCAGCACTAGCCGGCCTCCGCCCAGTACCCTGCCCGGAACTTAGTCACTGTTACTAGCCGGCTACCACCCGGTACTCTACCCTGCACCTTAGAGACTGATTTGCCCTATGTACATAGTCATTTAATAGTGGACACTTTAATAATGTTTGCATGCTGTTTGTCCCACTTTATTTATATGTAAATACTGTACTGTGTAAAGCTGCTGTACACACCCTTTCTATTCATATATTGTCCATATAGTCTGTCTATATTTGTGTGTGTGTGTGTGCGTGTGCGTGTGCGTGTGCGTGTGCGTGTGTGTGTGTGTGTGTGTGTGTGTGTGTGTGCGATGTCATAAGGTGAATGCACCAATTTGTAAGTCGCTCTGGATAAGAGCGTCTGCTAAATGACTTAAATGTAATGTAAATGTAATGTGTGTGTGTGTGTGTGTGTGTGTGTGTGTGTGTGTGTGTGTGTGTGTGTGTGTGTGTGTGTGTGTGTGTGTGTGTGTGTGTGTGTGTGTGTGTGTGTGTGTGTATAATTTTTTATGGAATCTGACATAGCTTGTTCTGATATGACTTAATTATTTTACTATTTGGCTTAAATGCGTAGGTATCATTACTGTTGGAGCTAGAAACACAAGTATTTCGCTGCACCTGCGATAATCTGTGTACACGACCAAGAAACTTTGAATTGAATTGATGTTTTGCAAATATCATTAATCGTTTCTCGAATTGCATGTGCGCCCTGGAAGGAAATAATGCATTGAATAAAATGTTGCCATTAGGGAATGTAAAAAAAATGTATATCGACATTGCAACTAATCAATTGTTACATTGTCATAGGAACGTTATGACCAACCATGGGGAGTGGTTTTCTGAATTTTATAGGCGGGTTTAGTGTATTGACGTCAATTGGATTGGTTAGGTGACGAGCCCTCGCCCCGCCCAGTGTGGGGTAAGGGAGGGTAATGCAGAGAGAGGGAGGGAGCTAGGCTGAGTTGATCCCACGTGTGACGATTCCATTCCCGGCTCAGTAATATTCTCATAGCGGGCTTTGCATAGCTTTTCCCGTGTCTGTGTGTGTGTGTCTGTTACTGTAGTTACTGCCTATAGTTTGGTTAGCTATGGAAGGAGACGGGAGTCAAGCCACATCTGGAAGCCCAAATGATTCACAACATGACCCGGGGTAAGATTATAACCTTTTCGATTTTTATTTATTTATTGGATTTTTCATGTGAGAATATCTGGCAGAGGATTTAGCGCTGTGCCGTGCTGGATTCAGTTTACAGTGCGCACATAACCATTGGTCTTTCTTTCCGGATGCAGTTGGTGATAGCTACGAAGCTTCTGCTTTGCTTTGGCAGATTACAGTAGCAAGTGTAGCCTCCCCCTTTTAACAAAATACATTATTGCTATCGAGCGAATGTTTTTTTTTTTGCTTCTCCCTATTTAAGATCGCTTTTATAAGTAGTTAGTCTTCAAAATGGCCGATCTAACATCTGGACTCACTTCTGCTATGTTTTCTTCTTACAGTAAAATGTTTATCGGTGGCCTCAGCTGGCAAACCTCACCAGGTGAGACAATTATTCCCTTACATGTCCCATGTTTCATGTTGTTTTGTTGCAATGATCGATTGTGCTTGCACGCGTTCTCTGTGTGTGCGTGTGTGCAGTATACTATATGGATATGTGTGTGCGTGCAAGGTTGTTTGTTATTTCCAATCATCTGAAGTCCTCTATTCGACCCCTATGTGCATTGCAGGGCGTGTTTGAATCACACTGACAACCGTATGACGACCATTTGTACTTGACTAATTACCCAATATATTTCCTCTATTCACAGACAGCCTTAGAGACTATTTTAGCAAATTCGGAGAAATAAGAGAATGTATGGTGATGAGAGACCCCACGACAAAACGTTCCAGGTAAAATAAAATATTTTTACTTTTGCTTTCCAGTAGGTGAAATTATATCCAACACTTGTGTACATGACACATTTTAACCCGGGCTGTTTGTCCCGCGTTGTGTTTCACAGAGATAGCTGCAGCTGTATTGCTCGCAGTAAACTGCGGGCGAATGCAATTTGACATTGACTTTGGGAATTGGGACTGCAATAACGTCATATAACTTAAATATCAGTGCCCGCAATTACTATAGTAATCTATAATTCAGGATAGTCGTATCCCTATCACCTGAATGAATACTGGTTCATTAGGGTAGTGTAAATACATGTGTGTGCAGTTCTATTTTTTGAAAGCTAAGGAAATCCCTGATACATGTTAATTGCGCTGAGAGAAACAGCTGAGTTTATATTCAATGTTCTCATTTGCATAAATCATGTGTAATCTAATTGATGTTTCTTTGTTTTGCAGAGGATTTGGGTTCGTTACGTTTGCAGATGCTGCCAGTGTAGATAAAGTCTTAGCTCAACCACACCACGAATTAGACTCAAAGACGGTATGTTTGTGTTTTGATGTCATTTGCAATGATATTTTACTGTCTGTGTTGCACATTTTAAATGTTCATCATTGCCTTCATTTCACATGCATGCTTGAGTTGTAATAATACTGTAATATAAGTTCCACGTAGAAAAATAATACCACATTGAAACCAACAACAACTGCAGTACATCCATGTGTGGCAGGTGGCATCTCAGAATACTCAGAATGCCATGTACTGGTCACTGGGTTGGTCCTCTTGGTAAAGACCTCTTTGGTAAAGCCATACATTTGATCAAAGCTGTAGATGTGGAATACGCCCATGATAACACCGTTGCCTCCTCCATGCAAACTCTTGCAGTAAAACACTACTCAGAGGTGAATCTTATATCTGCTCAAATTCCATTTTCTGAACGAATTAAGCTCTCATGCCCCTTTTCCCCATTACCATTATGGCTCCACATGTGCACATATCCCATGTCAGTCAAATGGGCTGTCTCTCACAGACCTCCCACATCCATGCATATGACCTTTCAGATCATACATGTCAATCAAATGGGCTGTCTCTCACAGACCTCCCACATCCATGCATATGACCTTTCAGATCATACATGTCACTCAAATGGGCTGTCTCTCACAGACCTCCCACATCCATGCATATGACCTTTCAGATCATACATGTCACTCCCAAATGGGCTGTCTCTCACAGACCTCCCACATCCATGCATATGACCTTTCAGATCATACATGTCACTCAAATGGGCTGTCTCTCACAGACCTCCCACATCCATGCATATGACCTTTCAGATCATACATGTCACTCAAATGGGCTGTCTCTCACAGACCTCCCACATCCATGCATATGACCTTTCAGATCATACATGTCACTCAAATGGGCTGTCTCTCACAGACCTCCCACATCCATGCATATGACCTTTCAGATCATACATGTCACTCAAATGGGCTGTCTCTCACAGACCTCCCACATCCATGCATATGACCTTTCAGATCATACATGTCACTCTAGTCAGTTTGATGTATATCACATCATTGGAAGTGGAAAGTTACACATGTGATTGTATTAAATAATTGTTGATGTCCAAAGGGTCCATTAATCCTGTAAATCTCAACAAATATTTGGTATTTCTTTATGTCAGTGGATGCTTCTTATACAGAAGTGTATTTGAAATATTAGAACTGTTTCTTCTAAGTTTAAGGCACAGTACCTTGTCAAATCTGTAAAATGCCAACACCTTCCCAATGACCAAAACCTATTTTCTGTCTTCTTATAACATCAACAAACCTGGTGCTTCTCCCATCAGTTTATCTCATGTACTTTTCCACCAGATCAAGGCATCCACACACACACACACACACACACACACACACACACACACACACACACACACACACACACACACACACACACACACACACACACACACACACACACACACACACACACACACACACACACACACACACACACACACACACACACACACACACACACACACGGCATCCCCATCCCAAGCCTTGAACTATATTGTTGTGCTTCCGTTTTGAAATGTGGCGGTAGATGAATAATTAAGCATGTCAGTAATCTGTGTAGCGGTGAATTAGACAGCGTTCAGATGAAATCATATTTGTCTGAGATATCTGCTCAGTGGGTGGTGATATCCAGTTATGCTCACACAGCTCTGGAAATGGAATAGTCCAAACCGAGAAATAAACGCTTTGTTTGCAGCCTTCTGTGAAAGCCAAGTTCAGAGGGGAGTGTCTTTCAGATATATTTGGAAAGACAAACCTATTGTACTTCAGCAAGCAGTGTACAAGTACAGTGGAGCCTGGCTGAAAGCAGTGCTAGAACTTGTTGTAAGGCTGTCCTGACCTGACTGGCAAGTCACTGGAGGGTGCTTGTAAAAGCTTGCCGTTTTTATCTCGATACTTGAAAGTGAAAGAGGAGCATGTTCATGTTTTGCATGTCATAAAAGGAAACCAGCACCTGTAAGCTGTTGCAGATAATATTGGGATGTACAATGCAGATAGTGGGGAGCAAGCCACAGAGTGCTTCATTTAACGTGTGATTATTTGATACAAACACTATGACAGAATGTTATCGCTTTGAGCACTGTGATATATTAGAATATATGGCATACATGTAGGAATTAAATAATTGATAAATAGCCTACACACATGCAGTATTAATACTGCCGATTAGCATGTGTTCTATATGTACAGTACAAGTCAAAAGTTTGGACACATCTACTCATTCAAGGGTTTTTCTTTATTTACTAGTGAAGACATCAAAATGATGAAGTAACACATATGGAATCATGTAGTAACCAAAACAGTGTTAAACAAATGAAAATATATTTTAGATTTCAGATTCTTCAAAGTAGCCACCCTTTGCCTTGTTGACAGATTTGCACACTTTTGGCAATCTCTCAACTCGCTGCATGAGGTAGTCACCTGGAATGCATTTCAATTAACAGGTGTGCCTTGTTAAAAGTGAATTTGTGGAATTTCTTTCCTTCTTAATGTGTTTGAGCCAATCAGTTGTGTTGTGACAAGGTAGGGGTGGTATACAAAGACAGCACTATTTGGTAAAAGACCAAGTCCATATTATGTCAAGAACAGCTCAAAAAAGCAAAGAGAAACAACAGTACATCATTACTGCATGAATCAGGCCTTCATGGTTGAATTACTGCAAAGAAACCACCACTAAAGGACACCAATAATAATAAGAGACTTCCTTGGGCCAAGAAACACGAGCAATGAACATTAGACCGGTTGAAATCTGTTCTTTGTTCTAATGAGTCCAAATTTGAGCTTTTTGGTTCCAACCGCCGTGTCTTTGTGAGACGCAGAGTAGGTGAATGGATGATCTCCCCATGTGTGGCTCCCACCGTGAAGTATGGAGGAGGAGATGTGGCGGTGCTTTGCTGGTGACACTATCTGTGATTTATTTAGAATTCAAGGCACACTTAACCAGCATGGCTACCACAGTATTCTGCAGCGATACGACATCCCATCTGGTTTGCGCTTAGTGGGACTATCATTAGTTTTTCAACGGGACAATGACCCAACACACCTCCAGGCTTTGTATGGGTTATTTGACCAAGAAGGAGAGTGATGGATTGCTGCATCAGATGACCTGGCCTCCACAACCACCTGACCTACACCCAATTGAGATGGTTTGGGATGAGTTAGACTGCAGAGTAAAGGAAAAGCAGCCAACAAGTGCTAAGCATATGTGGGAACTCCTTCAAGACTGTTGGAAAAGCATTCCAGGTGAATCTGGTTGAGAGAATGCCAAGCTGTCATCAAGGCAAAGGGTGGCTACTTTGAAGAATCTAAAATCTATTTTGATTTGTTTAACACTGTTTTGGTTACTACATGATTCCATATGTGTTATTTCATAGTTTTGATGTCCTCACTATTATTCTACAATGTAGGAAATAGTAAAAAAAGTTGAATGGGTAGGTGTGTCCAAATCTTTGACTGGTACTGTATGTCTGAATATGGTACGTACAGTATACTGTAGATATACAGTACTTTTGATCCATATAAATTAGGGAGGGAAGAACTCTTTATTTGTGATAATGAATATGGTTTAGTAACCTTAATTGAATAATACTCGTTTTGCCCCTCGTGGTGTAGATAGTATGCAGGTTGGTTATTGACAAAGCCCTCATACCAAAGACATTATTTCCTCTGTAGAGATAAGAAGTCTCTTTGCTTGGTGTGTCCTGTATCTGTATTTGTTTCATCCACATTTCTTACTATAACCGAACAACTAATACGACTCAAAGATAAACAATTCTGCCTGACAAACTAACCATAGTTATTAACAATTGAGTTGCCTGTAGTTACATTGTAAGTAGGCATATTGTCAAATAAAACACTGGTATTAGTTCCGTTGAATTTATTGTTTGGATTATTTAATGTAAAGTATAAATAAAGCTCTCGCCTTAATAAAGCCATTTGGTTTCCATTTTGTCTGTACAGTGTGTAATGAATAAGACTTCATTTGAGTGAAGTAAGCTATAATTGAAATTGCAGGTTATAGCTTGATATATTTTATGGAGAACATTTTTGAAACATACAATCACGTTGTAATGTTTTATGTGTTTATCTTCTTCCAGAACATTACACATTTATTAATTACTGTTAGTTCAATTTCCCTTGCACTAAAGGTGTGTTGTGTTAATTAAATTGACAGACGGCATCTTGATAAGCAAGCGAGAATACCCCGTGAAAATCATTCGGATTAAGATTCTAAAAGCGCAATGGTTTAGCAGTTGAAGAGATGGAGGATGTCATGTTCTTTGTATGAGCTGAGTTATTGAAGGACCTAAAGTGTGGACCTATTAATACTAACCAATACTGAGATCAACATTTGATACTTCCTGATGTGCCACTGAGGTTAAATGGGGCACTTTGCCGGCATGCAAAGGAAGCAACTGTTGTTTCATCACATAGACCTGAACCAGCAGTGTTCTGCCTAATATTCCATTCCATCAGTCTTTCTGCAGAAGCGCACATGTAGGATGTACAGTTCCTAGTGAAAGTCTACACACCCCTTGCACAGTCTTCACATTTTACTGCCTTAAAATACTGCCTTAAAATTCAAAAGGGATTAAAAGTTATAGAACAAAATCTATATATATATATGTCTTGATTGCCTATGTCTTCACACCCCAGAGTAATACCTGATGGAAGCACCTTTGGCAGCCATTACAGCTGTGTATCATTTTGAACAAAATTCTACCAACTTTGCACAACTATTAGGGTAACAGGTATTTTGTTTTTGTAAAAAATTGCTTGAGCTCAGTACATTTGGTTGGGAATCATTGATGGGCAGTAATATTCAAACATTGTCTCAGATATTCAAGCAAATTTAAGGCAGAAGTGAGACTGGACCACTCAGGAACACTCAACCCCTCTTGTAAAACAATTCTGGTGTGACTTTGCCATAAACATTTGTGTAATTGTCTCTATCCCAGGGTTACATTTTCAGAAGACTGAGGCTTTTTCCATAATTATTTTGATCCTAACAAACTCCCCAATCCCTGCAGATGACAAGCATACCCATAACATGATTCTGCCACCACAATACAATCAATACGTCCTCATTTTGTATTTATTACTCATTTGGAAAATGCTCTTGAATTTTTTTATTTCACTTACAAATTGTGGAATAGGTTGTGTAGATCAATAAGAAACAACATCAAATGTTATCCCTTTTTAGATGTAATTTTAAGGCTCCAAAATGTGAAGATTGCGCAAGGGTTGTGTAGACTGTATGTATTACACTGTATGTACCAACTACAGTGTTGAAGAGTGCCATGCAGTCTCGTACCAGGTCTCTCTTGCAAAAGAGATTTGATCTTAGCGAGACTAGCCTTCATAAACTAAATACAAGAAATCTACCAATTTATGTACTGGCATTTTTTCTTCTTAGAACACTTACTGTGTAGAGATGAGTCAAGATCTAATCATCCTCCCACATTGCTATTTCAACAACAACACAAGAGAATGTTCATTATGTTGAACTTGGATTGCTCTTCGTGTGTTTTTGTGGAGATGTTAGGTTGGTAGGAAGCTTGAAAGTACAACATTTTTGACGCTTGAATGGATTCTTCTACATTTACATTACATTTAAGTCATTTAGCAGACGCTCTTATCCAGAGCGACTTACAAATTGGTGCATTCACCTTATGACATCCAGTGGAACAGTCACTTTACAATAGTGCATCTAAATCTTAAAGGGGGGTGAGAGGGATTATTTATCCTATCCTAGGTATTCCTTAAAGAGGTGGGGTTTCAGGTGTCTCTTCTCTCTCAGTGGTGATATTGAAGGGACTTGGTAAAAGAGTTTACTTGCAATAGCCTACAAGGCTGCAGGTTTAGAAATAAAAAATAAATAAAAATCTCATTCAATGGTACAGTGTTTATAAATATTTGATCTATTTCTCTCAGTTAGCATACTCCAGTTCCAAACAGTGTGACATTTTACAACATATTCCTCCTTTGTTTGTTGTAGTGGATGTTCTCTAGTGCTAATGGCCTCAGTGTGGAAGCAGGATAACCCTGTGGAGAAAGATGTCAGCGAGAGACGTGGACAATGAGCATATGTATGCTTTCATAATGCACACACCATCATAATGTGCCATGGCTATTGTTCAAACCTCCCTGATTGCCTGGGTTGCTTTCTGTCCAGTTATTAAAACAGGGCTTTCTGTCCAGTTATTAAAACAGAGGGCTTTCTGTCCAGTTATTAAAACAGAGGGCTTTCTGTCCAGTTATTAAAACAGAGGGCTTTCTGTCCAGTTATTAAAACAGAGGGCTTTCTGTCCAGTTATTAAAACAGAGGGCTTTCTGTCCAGTTATTAAAACAGAGGGCTTTCTGTCCAGTTATTAAAACAGAGGGCTTTCTGTCCAGTTATTAAAACAGAGGGCTTTCTGTCCAGTTATTAAAACAGAGGGCTTTCAGACCAGGATGAATGAGAATGGAGTCATATGGCCAAGTAGAGCCTAAGGCTTCAAAACACAAAGCAATTCAGAACATATTTATAATGTTATATTTGATATTATCCTATATCCCATTTGGAAAAGTATAAGTTATCTTTTTACGTACAGTTAGTTTAAGAAATGATGACAAACATGATTTGAAGTGATTATAATTCTTCTTTATGTGAGGAGTTGTAGTGTTAGACTACTGCGTCACAGTATCAATGTCCAAGTGGGGATTATTCACTCTGGACTCCTGCCAGAGGAGATGCACTGTACTGCTAAATAAGTGATTTCTTTCTTCCAAGACAAAGGTAGCCTGTTTTGTCCACAGATATTTTCAGCCATTATTGAATGACCTCTGGCCAACCCCTGTTTGCTGTTTTGATGTAGCGTTTGAAATGACAGAATGGCTGGTTGAGGTGAGGGGGATAAGAACAGAGAGAGAGAAAGAAGAAAGGGTTGGTACAGATAGGAGCAGCTGCTCTGAACAAATCTAAGCCTCCTCTGTCGGATATAAATTGAAAGTAATGTCAGCTGTGAGCTCACCTCCACCGTGCCCCTTGTTGGTTCAGGTCTAGCAGGTGCTTTGTCTTCCACAGTTAATCATGTAAGGTATACATGCCTTTCCCAGTCTTAGAGCCAACAGATCCTATGATGGATTTTGTCTTCTTCTCAGACCTTTCTCTTGCAGTACATGCAGTACTTTTTGCATTGTCATCATTCGTTGCACTTATAATAATTGCAGTGATTGTATTTTGAGCGAATGAATACCTGAGACATTCTACAAAACATCAATTGAATTGAATCAACACAGACATACAGCGCCTTCAGAAAGTATTCACACCTCTTGACTTTTTCTACATGTTGTTGTGTTACAGCCTGAATTTAAAATGGATTAAATGTCGTTTTGTTGTAACTGGTCTACACACACATACCCCATAATGTCAAAGTGGAATTATGTTTTTCAATGTGTTCACAAATTAATAAAAAAGGAAAAGCTGAAATGTCTTGAGTCAGTAAGTATTCAACCCCTTTGTTATGGCAAGCCTCAATAAGTTCACGAGTAAAGATTTGCTTAAAAAGTCACATAATAAGTTGCATGGACTCACTCTGTGTGCAATACCAGTGTTTAACACGATTTTTGAATGACTACCTCATCTCTGTGCCCCATACATATAATTATTTGTAAGGTCCCTCAGTCAAGCAATGAATTTCAAATACAGATTCAACCACAAAGACCAGGGAGGTTTTCCAATGTCTCGCAAAAAAGTGCACCTATTGGTAGATCAAAAAATATATAATTTAATATTTCTTTGAGCATGGTGAAGTTTTTAATTACAGCTTAGATGACCAAGTCACTACAAAGATAAACGCATCCTTCCTAACTCAGTTGCCGGAGATGGCGGAAATCGCTCAGGGATTTCACCATGAGGCCAACGGTGACTTTAAAACAGTTACAGAGTTTAATGACTTTAATTGGTTATAACTGAGGATGGATCAACAACATTGTAGTTACTCGACAATACTAACCTAAATGACGGAGTGAAAAGAAGGAAGCCTGTACATAACAAAAAATATTCCAAAACATGCATCCTATTTGCAACAAGGCACTAAAGTAATGCTGCAAAAAAATTGGCAAAGCAATTAACCTTTTTCCCTGAATACAAAGTGTTATGTTTTGGGCAAATTCAATACAACTGAGGACCACTCTCCATATTTTCAAGCATAGTGGTGGTTGCATCATGTTATGGGTATGCTTGTAATCGTTAAGAACTGGAGAGGAGTTTTTCAGGATAAAATATAAACAGAATGGAGCTAAGCACAGGCAAAATCATAGAGGAAAACCTGGTTCTGTTTCCACCAGGCATGCATTCACCTTTCAGCACGACAATAACCTAAAAAAAACAATGCCACATCTATAATGGAGTTGCTTACCAAAAAGACAGTAAATGTTCCTTAGTAGCCGAGTTACAATTTTGACTTAAATTTACTAGAGAATCTGTGGCAAGACCTGAAAATGGTTATCTAGCAATGATCAACAACCAATTTGACAGAGCTTGAAGAATTTAGAAATTAATAATGAACAAATGTTGCACAATCCAGGTGTAGAAAGCTCTTAGAGACTTACCCAGAAAGACTCACAGCTGTAATCACTGCCAAAGCTGCTTCTACAAAGTTTTGAATCAGGGGTGTGAATACTTAAGTAAATGAGATATTTCTGTATTTCTTTTTCATTAAATTTACTAAAATGTCTAAAAACATGTTTTCACTTTGTCATTATGGGGTATTGTGTGTAGATGGGTGAGAAAGAAATGATTTAACCCATTTTGTATTCAGGCTGTAACACAACAAAATGTGGAATAAGTCAAGGGGTATGAATACTTTCTGAAATCACTGTACATGTAATTATTTTTATAACATAGCTTACACAGCAGGCTAAGGCAGGCTTCCAAATGTGGATAATAAATTGCTATAGAATGATTTAATGTTCCAAAACAATACTTCTTTGATAAGGGCATGCCTAATGGCCTCAAGTGAAATTATGATTTCATTTGGGTATTTGTTGGCAGTGCATTTGACATTGATGATTATACTTGTTTGTGTATGAGAACCATGGGGAAATTGACAGAAAGAAGCAGATGATAAATCATTATATACTAATGCTTCCTAAATCATTCGAAGCACAAAGAAAACAATTAAGAAATCAAGCCTTTTGATAAGCAATTGTGGTAGCTTTTAAAACAACTTCATCTTAAACTGCCAGTATAGAGGAAGATCTGTTAAGAGAGAGAGAGTTTACCCAGAATATGGAATAATGTGCGAAATCCTGTTGGAAGATCTAAACTAAGGATGTAAACAATTGCCTCCTGCCCTGTTCCTTCACAATCGCACAGTGACGAGGCCCTCTGAGACCCTGCTGTAAAAAGCAGTAACAGAAGAGAAAAGGAGGGGACAAAATGTGTTGGTTTGTTCTCTATTATTAGTCTGACATACCTAGTTTGAAGATGCTATTAAGATTGAGAAAAAGCTATTTTTAAACTTTGGGATATGATCCATTACATATTGTAGATTAGCTTCTGGTATGCATTGTCATTTGTACCAGAATTAAAACATTGATTGAATATACTGCTCATATATCTTGTTGGTGGATTTGTTGTCATTTCATGGCTCTAGCAATGATCCCTTCATTCAACACTGTGATTTATTTCCTACTGGTGAGGGGAAATAGTACTCCTCGAGACCAATTACACCACAAAAAGCAAACTGCTATTCCTATGGAAGTGTGGAAATGGAATAACCTTTAGTTCCAGACATGCTATAGTGTACTGTTGTAATGGGAAATATGTGGCCAATATGACTGGGCCCAGGCTTTAAATGTAATTCCCTACATAAACTTCCCATTTACATGAGTACTTCAGCAGAATGAAAACAATTGTTAGAATTTCCCCCCTTCGGCAAATGTCTCAAAGGAACCATTCATTTCCTAGGCTGTGACCTACATAAAGGTGTGCTTCTACAAGCCTTCTCAACAGATCCCACACTAAGTCATCATTACCTAACCCAGCTACACTGGTCATCTGGACAAATTACTGCATTATGGGGCCATTTCAATAAACAAACCGAATGTCTGCATTACGAGAAAAAACAAATGGATTGATAGTGACTGTATGTTGAATAAGTCTTCATGCTCCAAACCCATTTTAGATTTGATTGACATGCTACAAGGCTATATTTGACCACCTCCACTGCTGTTCTGTTATAAGTTGAACTGTAGCAAACATTTATTTTGACGTCTTAAACATGCTATGTGCCAAATGAAAATTGACCGTATAAGAGAAACAAAAACAAGCAGCAAGAGTTGATATTCAAAGACACAGTACCATGTATGACGGCGTTGCTATTCAAAGCATATAGTATTGTCTTTGCACGACTAGGCCCGGCTCCACTGAGTAATTGAGGTTGAATTGGTTATGCCTGAGGCTAATTGCTAAAACGAATCATTACATGAAATTCATTATGAGCAGGGTTGCCATACCCAGGTGTTATTGAATTCCTCTCTCAAATTGACCTGATTTCAAATGATAACAGTCATAACTTCACCAGATAGAAATAGAACAGAGCAATGATGTTGCTGCTTCGTTCTCACCTGCTGCTCTTTCACATTTCACATAAAACACAACAGGTGAAATAGGACCTACGGTAGGCTGAATTGATCTGCACAGATGGTAAGCGTTGTCTTTGTTTTCAACTGAATCGTCAATTGCATTCCTTATTTAGGAATGTTTATTTAGGCCTTTTACGTCAAAGGAGATGCAGAGGTTTTACAAGAGGGAGGTGTTTTGTCCAGCTGACGGGACATGTTGTAATGCTCTTCCAGTACAGATTACCACCTACTCCTTCTTTTTGGCTTCTTTTGTAAATTGAGAGAGATATCTCAGGCCTACATGTGGCCCACTGAGAGAGACATCTCAGGCCTACATGTGGCCCACTGAGAGAGACATCTCAGGCCGACATGTGGCCCACTGAGAGAGACATCTCAGGCCTACATGTGGCCCACTGAGAGAGACATCTCAGGCCTACATGTGGCCCACTGAGAGAGACATCTCAGGCCGACATGTGGCCCACTGAGAGAGACATCTCAGGCCTACATGCGGCCCACTGAGAGAGACATCTCAGGCCTACATGTGGCCCACTGAGAGAGACATCTCAGGCCTACATGCGGCCCACTGAGAGAGACATCTCAGGCCTACATGCGGCCCACTGAGAGAGACATCTCAGGCCTACATGCAGCCCACTGAGAGAGACATCTCAGGCCTACATGCGGCCCACTGAGAGAGACATCTCAGGCCTACATGCGGCCCACTGAGAGAGACATCTACTGAGAGAGAAAGGATCTCTATGATGATGCTCTAGTGGATTACATTCAACCTCTAGGTAGACAAGCCTTCAAATCCTCACAGAGAAATATACAGCAAGGTAAAGGGTTTGCCCTGCTAAACACGAAGAAGTAATTTTCTGCAAGAGAACAATTTCGATCTGTTTATGTTTTTCCCCTTCAATGGGTCTGCTTGTTTGAAAGTTCTCTTTTAAGAGCCTGGTATTAAAGTCAGGAGAAGGCACCGTGACATCGGTGCATGAAATAGTTTCTATTCATTCTGAATGCAAGATTGATAAGGCTGCAACCGCACACCTCGAGACCAGTTAAACAGAAGAAAAATTGAAATTAACGAAACGACAAGGAGAAGACAGAAAAAAAATGCTTGATCTGATGCACCTTCCTGCTTATTTTGGAATATCTGGAGTCACAAACTCCAGACTCCAACACTGTAATCTTGAATTAATCATTTCCTCCAAACTTTCAAAGGCACTGTTCCCGTTTTGTGAACATCTCTTCGCATCTACATCAAAATGATGTTGTTGTCACTTTGGAGGAACTTTAGCATTTTATCTCTGTCGCTAAAATGTGAATGTTGATGCACAGTTGACAATGTCATTCCTTATTTACTTGTTACTTATTTAAATGTTTCTGTCATTCACAGATTGATCCTAAGGTTGCCTTCCCCCGACGCGCTCAACCTAAGGTAAGAGCAAACCACCTCACTTAGTATTAGTGATACTAACTGACCAGTCAGCCTCATTCTCTAAATCTATTTTCTTTATTAGCAACAGGACTCCTTTCATTTTCCCCACTCGTGTGTCATAATGGAAAAAACATTCCAAAGGCACTTGTACTATGAGCTTGGGACCACTTCCTGCACAGTTGGAAGGTCACTTCCATGGTCAGCAGTCATTTCCCCTATGCTGATCTCAATTTTACCAAAACAAACCAATAACAAAATATTGGGGATATTTGACATGTAGGTAACTTATTAATAATGACAGTATCATATCTATCATAATGGCTTAATCCTGGCTCGGTTACTGGTTGTCTTCTGTGTGCAACACGCACGCACACACACGCACACACACACACACACACACACACACACACACACACACACACACACACACACACACACACACACACACACACACACACACACACACACACACACACACACACACACACACACACACACACACACACACACACACACACACACACACACACACACACACGGTGTGTTAAGGTTGTGTTGGTGATCATGATGTAGCTACAGTGGTGAGAGGTGTGCTCTTTATCCCCTCTGACTGGCTTTGGGTTAGAGGGGAGCGCCTTTAGGCCACTGTAGTGCTCCTCACATCAGACCTTTTAGACCTGAAACGGGCGGAGATCAATAATGTATTTTTCTCCTTCCCACCGGCTCACAGAGAGGTGTTGTTACTGAGCGGTTCTGGTTTCAAACGGGGAATTGGCAGTGAAAGCTTTCAAAGCCAGAGCACATGGTGTCTTACGGGTATCGGCATATGGTTGAGAAACTACCAGCTCTTTTTTCTCTCTCCCACACTTGCCTGTTTGTCACTTAAACCTTTTCTCTTCCTCGGCTTGTTCCTGAACATAAAACAAATAAAACACATCAAAAACAACCGACATGTTTTGCCTCTGGATTTTGGGATTTCAGTTGAAAGGGAAGCTAGCTCCTCCCTGGAAGGCATAGCTGTGCTTATTATTTGATACTTTTTACAACAATATGCTCTGTTTAGCTGGGACCGACATGTAAGAGAACGGAATCGCTCAGAAATACATGAATTGTTCTCACACACTTATAAACATCCAGTGTCATTATGAAGGTAGGTTACGTCACTGGAAGAAAACAATGACTACCAAACAGAATTGCTACAGTAGTACAGAAAATACCTGTCGTTGAGATGTTGTGGAAAACGGCAGGCTCTAGGGCAAGCTCATTAGAGGAGAAAATGGCTTCTATTTGTTTTAGTATTATGCAAGAGAATGTGGATTTCAAAGTATCTCAAAGAAATAGGATTAAGGCAGATAGATTAGCATTTAATGGCTTTCTCCTTCATATTTAATTGATTTAAGGCCTTTATAAGCAGTCTGGGTCTGAGGTTGCCATTTAGAAAGCACTTTCTGTCTTGAATTTGTCATCGTTTCTCCCCCCCCCCCCCCACCTTCTTCTCCAGCCGGCTGCTAGTCTCTGTTGTTTAACAGGCCTCTCCTCAGTGAGAGGGCTTCTATGGGGCCGGCTGCTAGGGCAGGCTACAGGTGCCTCAATGGCGCTGGGTTGTTGAGAGACCAATCGGCTTTGGTTTCCTCCTGGTTTTACTCCACCCCCCTATCTACCCTGCACCGTTGCATATTGTGTACAGTACTGTTACTGTACCTTAAGCGATTGTAGATTTTGTAGAGAGAGTTAAGTAGCCTACATTTACATGTATCTCCCCAGGTACTTCAGACATTGGCCTTAATGCACCCAGTTTCCTATATGATTAAATACAGTGCATGAATATATAGGGGCCCCAATTATGTTAGAATTGTTCTGCCTGGTCACACATGGATCCCCTACTGTCTTGAGCCAATAGATCTGCATAGTGTGATGTCTGTGTGAGGTGAATGGAGGGGTTAGGTATGAGAGAGCGATGGACTGGTGCTGTCTCTCTCTGTTCTCATCCTTTGTGGAGCTGTTCTCTTTGTATTTTCACAGGAACATGGAAACTGGGGGCTGATGACTGCCTGGTGTGTTTAGAAACCAAGGTGACGGTTGCTGCCCACATCGCTAAAGATTGGTTTCTCAGCTGTCCATGTCGTTACCGATACCGTCGCTGCCGCTGTTGTTGTTGTTTTCACACTGCGGAATCACAGACAATCATAGCGTGTACCAACATGATTTTAATTGGCCACTTCTCTGGTAGATGAGCTCTGATGGCTTGTTATGGAAATGAAAGGAAGGAGCTGGGCCACTCAGAGAAGACGAGCAGCGCAGCTTAACCCCTTCTTTTCCGCCGGGCCGTCTCACCAGGGGCTGTTTGCCTCATTAGGCTTCAGTAGCAGCCACTAGTCGCCACATCAATGGCAGTCATTGGACTGCACTGATGAGACAAGCCTCTCTGTACTGTACACAAATAGATATGTTCTGGATGTACTGAACAGTGGGAGCTCGACTCTAAAGGAACTTAAAGGAGTAATACTGTTTACTTGTGTTGACAATCACAAAGTTTTATTTGGTGCTGATATGTATATGATATGTATATTTTAATCAGGGAGAGGAAGTAACCTTCAAATGTTGACTGCAGCTAGCAAAGCGTACCGTAGTAGGCCTGAGTGGAAATGGATCTAGGTTAGCAGTCATAAATACCATCAAAGCAGTGGCCCAGATTTCCCCTTCTGACTGTGTGCGTGTCCACTGTGTACTCTGCCTGCCTCTCTCGCTTTCTGCCACTGCTGAGGGACTTCTACTGCTGGTGATAGTGGGAAGGGGAGGCTAGAGCATCTAGAATAGATTCACTTTTGTCTGGTTCTGGTCCCCCACCTCTTTCTGAGGGACGTGTTGTGTGCTTAATGTTCTGAGTTGGAGAAAAGCTCCCAGGTGTCCCGTGGTGCTGGAGCTAGGGACAAACTTGTTGCTGAGAGAGAAAACTCCTCGCCAAGTTTTTAATGAAGTCCAAAGGTGACACTGTGTGAAGTACAGTACAGACAGAGCCCCCCCTTACACACACACACACACACACACACACACACACACGCACACGCACACGCACACGCACACGCACACACACACACACACACACACACACACACACACACACACACACACACACACACACACACACACACACACACACACACACACACACACAACCAAAGACACAGAACAACAATTATGTAAGATGCGCACACACACAGACAGACAGACATGCACACACAAACACACACTCCCTCAGAGAAACACACACACACTCCTTCACATCACCACACAAACACACTCCTTCACAAACACACACACACACTCCCTTACAGAAACACACACACTCTTGGGAATGCTTGCCAAAGGAGAGAGGCCCAGGAGTGCAGTTCTCTACCCCAATGCCAATTAAGAAACCTGCACAAGGGCTGCTCTCCTACATTCTCTCCATTCTTACTTTCTTTCTTTCTCTGTTTGTCTTTCTCTGTCTCTCCCCTCCCTCCCTCCCTCCATCTCTTCCTCTTCTTTTCATTCTGGACAGCCTCACAAAGCCCGGTGAATCCGCTGTTACGCCTCACTCAGATATGTTGTTTTTCTTTAGGTGATTTTAGTATTATAATCTTCTCCATCTCAGAATGATTTTCATTTCAACTGACACAGCTGACTGCTGGGAATTTGAAACCATGGCTGCCAGCTACTCTAAATGTCCATATGAGTTTATTAAAAGCGCTAGATTCCCTGTTCAAACTCGTGCACCACTGCCAGAGTTTGAAAGAACATTCAAGGACAAAAGTCCTTTATATAGAACAGAATACATCATATTGAGCATATCTTTATATGCCATTAGCAGACACTTATCCAAAGAAACTTATAGAGGTGTTGAATCCACTATCCTGGCATTGCAAACATCATGCACTTCCAACTGAGCTACAGAGGACCAGATCTCTATGTACATGTATATCTCTATGTACATGTATATCTCTATCTACATGTTTATCTCTATGTATATCTCTATCTACATGTTTATCTCTATGTATATCTCTATGTACATGTATATATCTATGTACATGTATATCTCTATGTACATGTATATATCTATGTACATGTTTATCTCTATGTACATGTATATCTCTATGTACATGTTTATCTCTATGTATATCTCTATGTACATGTTTATCTCTATGTATATCTCTATGTACATGTATATCTCTATGTATATCTCAATGTACATGTATATATCTATGTATATATATATGTACATCTCTATGTATATATCTATATATCTAAGTATATATCTATGTACATGTATACCTCTATGTATATATCTATGTACATGTATATATCTATGTATATCTCCATGTACATCTCTATGTACATGTATATCTCTATGTACATATCTATGTATATCTCTATGTACATATCTATGTATATCTCTATGTATATATCTATATATCTATGTACATGTATACATCTATGTATATATCTATGTACATGTATATATCTATGTATATCTCTATGTACATGTATATCTCTATGTACATCTCTATGTATATCTCTATGTACATCTCTATGTATATCTCTATGTACATGTATATCTCTATGTATATCTCAATGTACATGTATATCTATATGTACATCTCTATGTATATATCTATCTATATATCTATGTACATGTATATATCTATATATATCTCTATGTACATGTATATCTCTATGTATATCTCCATGTACATCTCTATGTACATCTCTATGTATATATCTATGTACATGTATATCTCTATGTATATCTCAATGTACATGTATATCTATATGTATATCTCTATGTACATCTCTATGTATATCTCTATGTACATGTATATCTCTATGTATATCTCAATGTACATGTAAATCTCTGTATATATCTATGTATATCTCTATGTACATGTATATCTCTATGTACTGTACATCTCTATGTATATGTACATCTCTATGTATATATCTATATATCTATGTACATGTATATCTCTATGTATATCTCTATGTACATGTATATCTCTATGTATATCTCCATGTATATCTCTATGTACATGTATATCTCTGTATATATCTATGTATATCTCTATGTACATGTATATCTCTATGTACTGTATATGTCTGTGTACATGTATATCTCTATGTATATCTTTATGTACATGTATATCTCTATGTATATCTCTATGTACATCTCTATGTACATCTCTATGTACATGTATATCTCTGTATATATCTATGTATATCTCTATGTACATGTATATCTATATGTACATCTCTATGTATATATCTATATATCTATGTACATGTATACCTCTATGTATATCTCTATGTACATGTATATCTCTATGTACATGTATATCTCTATGTACATGTATATCTCTATGTACTGTATATGTCTGTGTACATGTATATCTCTATGTATATCTTTATGTACATGTATATCTCTATGTATATCTCCATGTATATCTCTATGTATATCTCTATGTATATCTCTATGTATATCTCCATGTATATCTCTATGTACATGTATATCTCTGTATATATCTATGTATATCTCTATGTACATGTATATCTCTATGTACTGTATATGTCTGTGTACATGTATATCTCTATGTATATCTTTATGTACATGTATATCTCTATGTATATCTCTATGTACATGTATATCTTTATTAGAGGTCGACCGATTATGATTTTTCAACACCGATACCGATTTATCGGACAATTTTTGTATATTTATTTGTAATAATGACAATTATCCGCCTACCTCCTCATGCCTTTTGCACACAATGTATATAGACTCTTTTTTTTCTTTCCACTGTGTTGACTTGTTTATTGTTTACTCCATGTGTAACTCTGTGTTGTTGTCTGTTCACACTGCTATGCTTTATCTTGGCCAGGTCGCAGTTGTAAATGAGAACTTGTTCTCAACTAGCCTACCTGGTTAAATAAAGGTGAAAAAAAAAACATCAAAAAACCAACAATACTGAATGAACACTTATTTTAACTTAATATAATACATCAATAAAATCAATTTAGCCTCAAATAAATAATGAAACATGTTCAATTTGGTTTAAATAATGCAAAAACAAAGTGTTGGAGAAGAAAGTAAAAGTGCGATATGTGCCTTGTAAGAAAGCTAACATTTAAGTTCCTTGCTCAGAACATGAGAACATATGAAAGCTGGTGGTTCCTTTTAACATGAGTCTTCAATATTCCCAGGTAAGACGTTTTAGGTTGTAGTTATTATAGGACTATTTCTTTCTATACCATTTGTATTTCATATACCTTTGACTATTGGATGTTCTTTTAGGCACTTTAGTATTGCTAGTGTAACATTATAGCTTCCGTACCTCTCCTCGCTCCTACCTGGGCTCGAACCAGGAACACAACGACAACAGCCACCCTCGAAGCAGTGTTACCCATGCAGATCAAGGGGAACAACTACTCCAAGTCTCAGAGCGAGTGACGTTTGAAATGCTATTAGCGGGTACCCCGCTAACTAGCTAGCCATTTCACATCGATTACATCAGCCTAATCTCGGGAGTTGATGGGCTTGAAGTCATAAACAGCAGAGCTGCTGGCAAAACGCACGGAAGTGCTGTTTGAATGAATGCTTATGAGCCTGCTGGTGCCTACCATCGCTCAGTCAGACTGCTCTATCAAATCATAGACTTAATTATAACATAATTACACACAGAAATGCGAGCCGTAGTTCATTAATATGTTCGAATCCGGAAACTACATGTACATGTACAGTGGGGAGAACAAGTATTTGATATACTGCCGATTTTGCAGGTTTTCCTACTTACAAAGCATGTAGAGGTCTGTACTTTTTATCATAGGTACACTTCAACTGTGAGAGACGGAATCTAAAACAAAAATCCAGAAAATCACATTGTATGATTTTTAAATAATTAATTAGCATTTTATTGCATGACATTAATATTTGATACATCACAAAAGCAGAACTTAATATTTGGTACAGAAACCTTTGTTTGCAATTACAGAGATCATACGTTTCCTGTAGTTCATGACCAGGTTTGCACACACTGCAGCAGGGATTTTGGCCCACTCCTCCATACAGACCATCTCCAGATCCTTCAGGTTCCGGGGCTGTTGCTGGGCAATAGGGACTTTCAGCTCCCTCCAATGATTTTCTATTGGGTTCAGGTCTGGGGACTGGCTATGCCACTCCAGGACCTTGAGATGCTTCTTATGGAGCCACTCCTTAGTTGCCCTGGCTGTGTGTTTCGGGTTGTTGTCATGCTGGAAGAACCAGCCACGACCTGTCTTCAATGCTCTTATTGAGGGAAGGAAGTTGTTGGCCAAGATCTCGTGATACATGGCCCCAAACATCCTTCCCTCAATACGGTGCAGTCGTCCTGTCCCCTTTGCATCCCCAAAGAATGATGTTTTCACCTCCATGCTTCACGGTTGGGATGGTGTTCTTAGGGTTGTACTCATCCTTCTACTTCCTCCAAACATGGCGAGTGGAGTTTAGACCAAAAAGCTCTATTTTTGTCTCATCGGACCACATGACCTTCTCCCAATCATCCAGATGGTCATTGGCAAACTTCAGACGACCTTGCGTGCGCTGCAGGATTTTAATCCATGACGGCGTAGTGTGTTACTAATGGTTTTCTTTGAGACTGTGGTCCCAGCTCTCTTCAGGTCATTGACCAGGTCTTGCTGTGTAGTTCTGGGCTGATCCCTCACCTTCCTCATGATCATTGATGCCCCACGAGGTGAGATCTTGCATGGAGCCCCAGACCGAGGGTGATTGACCGTCATCTTGAACTTCTTCCATTTTCTAATAATTGCGCCAACAGTTGTTGCCTTCTCACCAATCTGCTTGCCTATTGTCCTGTAGCCCATCCCAGCCTTGTGCAGGTCTACAATTTTATCCCTGATGTCCTTATAAAGCTCTCTGGTCTTGACCATTGTGGAGAGGTTGGAGTCTGTTTGATTGAGTGTGTGGACAGGTGTCTTTTATACAGGTAACGAGTTCAAACAGGTGCAGTTAATACAGGTAATGAGTGGAGAACAGGAAGGCTTTTTAAAGAAAAACTAACAGGTCTGTGAGAGCCGGAATTCTTACTGGTTGGTAGGTGATCAAATACTTATGTCATGCAATAAATTGCAAATTAATTACTTAGAAATCATCAATGTGATCCCTGTACATGTATATCTCTATGTATATCTTTATGTACATGTATATCTCTATGCATATCTCTATGTACATGTATATCTGTAAGTATATCTCTATGTATAGCTCTATGTATATGTCTATGTACATGTATATCTCTATTTATATCTTTATGTATATGTATATCTCTATGTATATCCCTATGTACATGTAAATATCTCTCTCTCTCTATGTCTATGTACATGTATATCTCTATGTACATGTATATCTCTATGTATATCTCTATCTATATCTGTATGTACATGTATATCTCTATGTGTATCTCTATCTATATCTTTATGTACATGTCTATCTCTATGTATATCTCTATTTATATCTCGATGTCTATGTATATCTCTATATACATGTATATCTCTATGTATATCTCTGTGTATATCTCTATGTATATCTCTATCTATATCTGTATGTACATGTATATCTCTATGTGTATCTCTATCTATATCTTTATGTACATGTATATCTCTATGTATATCTCTATTTATATCTCGATGTCTATGTATATCTCTATATACATGTATATCTCTATGTATATCTTTATGTACATGTATATCTCTATGCATATCTCTATGTACATGTATATCTGTAAGTATATCTCTATGTATAGCTCTATGTATATGTCTATGTACATGTATATCTCTACTTATATCTTTATGTATATGTATATCTCTATGTATATCCCTATGTACATGTAAATATCTCTCTCTCTCTATGTCTATGTACATGTATATCTCTATGTACATGTATATCTCTATGTATATATCTATGTACATGTATATCTCTATGTATATCTCTATCTATATCTGTATGTACATGTATATCTCTATGTGTATCTCTATCTATATCTTTATGTACATGTATATCTCTATGTATATCTCTATTTATATCTCGATGTCTATGTATATCTCTATATACATGTATATCTCTATGTATATCTCTGTGTATATCTCTATGTATATGTACATGTATATATCTATGTACATGTATATATCTATGTATATCTCTATGTACATGTATATCTCTATGTATATCTCTACGTATATCTTTATGTACATGTATATCTCTATGTATATCTCTACGTATATCTTTATGTACATGTATATCTCTATGTATATCTCTGTGTACATGTATATCTATATGTATATCTATGTACATGTATATCTCTATGTATATCTCTACGTATATCTTTATGTACATGTATATCTCTATGTATATCTCTGTGTATATCTCTACGTATATCTCTATGTATATCTCTGTGTACATGTATATCTATATGTATATCTCTGTGTACATGTATATCTATATGTATATCTATGTACATGTATATCTCTATGTATATCTCTACGTATATCTTTATGTACATGTATATCTCTATGTATATCTCTGTGTATATCTCTATGTATATCTCTATGTATATCTCTACGTATATCTTTATGTACATGTATATCTCTATGTATATCTCTACGTATATCTTTATGTACATGTATATCTCTATGTATATCTCTGTGTACATGTATATCTATATGTATATCTATGTACATGTATATCTCTATGTATATATCTATGTATATCTTTATGTACATGTATATCTCTATGTATATCTCTACGTATATCTTTATGTACATGTATATCTCTATGTATATCTCTGTGTATATCTCTATGTGCATGTATATCTCTATGTATATCTCTGTGTACATGTATATCTCTATGTATATCTCTGTGTACATGTATATCTATATGTATATCTCTATGTACATGTATATCTCTATGTATATATCTATGTATATCTTTATGTACATGTATATCTCTATGTATATCTCTACGTATATCTTTATGTACATGTATATCTCTATGTATATCTCTGTGTATATCTCTATGTGCATGTATATCTCTACGTATATCTTTATGTACATGTATATCTCTATGTATATCTCTGTGTACATGTATATCTCTATGTATATCTCTACGTATATCTTTATGTACATGTATATCTCTATGTATATCTCTGTGTACATGTATATCTCTATGTATATCTCTGTGTATATCTCTATGTGCATGTATATCTCTATGTATATCTCTGTGTACATGTATATCTATATGTATATCTCTATGTACATGTATATCTCTATGTACATGTATATCTCTATGTATATCTCTATCTTACATGTTTTCACATTGGATGATAGTAGGTCATCTTTCCATTCCTCCAAGACTGGAGACAATCATCTACCAACAGAAACACAACCTCACTGTTACTATGTGTATTTATGTTTTTCCTCCACGTAAATGCACGTCTGAAATGGGTTTTTAGAACCAACGGGAAGTGCATTGACTTTTCACTGAAAACAAGAAACAATCCGATAGCTGGCAAAGCTAACTTGGATCAGGGCAAGGGAAAAGTCAATCAATCAGTGTTCAGTTGATGGGATTGCTTTATCGCTACCTCCCTCTAACCTCCTGGTGAAAAAGGTTTGTAGCCGAGACAAACAAACCCCCCTCCAGATAGAGGGCTACATGGAGAGATGTTTTTTCCCTTTGGTAATGGATGTGTGGGGTATCAGGAGATGTGTTTAAATCCCTGACCTACACTGTTCCAGCTTTGAATGACCTCAATGAAACTGGCCCAGACAAGAATGAGGCCAAAGCCCAGGCAGGTAGCCTAGTGGTTAGAGCATTGGACAAGTAACTGAAAGGTTGCTAGATCGAATCCCCGAGCTGACAAGGTAAAAATCTGTCATTCTGCCCTTGAACAAGGCAGTTAACCCACTGTCCCTGGGCTGTCGTTGTAAATAAGAACTTGTTCTTAGCTGACTTGCCTAGTTAAATAAAGGTAAAATAAATAAAAAAATATGAATGACTGTTTGCTGGGTGGTCAAACAGAATCACCAAAAGACAGTCAGAAGAGACTCAATCAGTCAAAGCACTGCTCAGTTTGATTGATGCTGTTTTCTCTTCTACTCATTGTAATTATATGATATGTATCATGTCTGTGTGTGTGTGTGTGTGTGTGTGTGTGTGTGTGTGTGTGTGTGTGTGTGTGTGTGTGTGTGTGTGTGTGTGTGTGTGTGTGTGTGTGTGTGTGTGTGTGTGTGTGTGTGTGTCAGTGGGCATATGTTGTTATTTTGAATGAACTATATGCTTGTCTTTGTGTTTAGCCTGTATGTGTAGTACAGTATATGACTGTGTTCTCTGTGTCCTGCTGGCTCCTGAGTGTTGGCCCACTTCCCCTCCTCTCCCAAGCCTGGTCTCTTTGCTGTGGGTCGAGGGTAATTAGGTTCGGTGGTGGTGGTGGTGGTGGTGGGGGAGGGGGGGGTTCAGGGCCGTGTTGTGTACTTATCAATGGCAGCAGACAGGATAGAGGGGAGGGATGGCAGGGTGGCCAGAAGGCTGCAGGAGCCTGGCCCTGCTAAACCTGATGCTGACTGATAGTAATGAGAAGACTCAGGCCAGCCAGGATTGAGACTAGCTGCCCCCCTCAACCTAACTCAACCCCCCCTCATCACTACTAACACAGCCCTATCAAAGCCCTCGTTTTATATGACACACGTACACGCCTGCACACACATTGATGGCGCCGCCCCTCCCCGACCCCACCATATCTCCATTCACCTAAGATTCTTAAACTCGCACTGATTGGTAGATTCCAGCTTGTTGTTTGTGCACTTCTATTTGACCGATGAAGGCATATTTACATGTTACGACAGTACTGACACATAGTTACAGCCTGGCTGTTCTGCAGTGACTTAGTTTTGCACTCACGTTGCTACTGAATTACGCAGAGCAGGCCCCAGCGGCACAGTCTCGCACGGCATTGTGGGAGACGGAGTGGGGAGTAGATTAGTTCCAGGGTCGGAGGCAGACAGGTTGAGCAAGATGGAATCTGGGAGCTGAGAACTGAGATAGTGTTCTGTTCTGCAGTGAGGAGAGGGGTCTAGTGGGACAGAGACAGAACAGAGCTCACCCAGTCAGTCTCTGGCCAGAGAGCACCACATTCCTGGAGGCCTGACCCCACTGTGGCATCTCCCTGGCCTGGCAGGAAGCCTCTGGCCTGGCACGGAGCCTCTGGCCTGGGGCACGTGATAGCCAGGGAAGGGCCTAAGTGGCCTGGGGCACGTGATAGCCAGGGAAGGGCCTAAGTGGCCTGGGGCACGTGATAGCCAGGGAAGGGCCTAAGTGGCCTGGGGCACATGATAGCCAGGGAAGGGCCTAAGTGGCCTGGGGCACGTGATAGCCAGGGAAGGGCCTAAGTGGCCTGGGTGACCACACATTCTCTGCCTCTGACACACAGAAATAAACAGCCCTGCCGAAGCAACAAACAAGTAGATATTTGTCATCCTCTGTCCTGGGCACGACTTTTGTTATGATCGTTTTTGGGAGGGAGGTGGGTATTTGTCACACCTGATGACTAGGCACAGCTGTGCTGCCAGTAATTATCAATTTTCTGCTACACTCGTCTCGAGAAGTGATTTAAGTCCTTCGTTGAGCGAAGTCTCTGCGGCTTCAAGCCTACCCAGACACACAACACTGCTCCCCACAACCATTTAAAATAAATGCAGCATTAAAGTTGTAAAATAAATTATAATAATGTATGAATCATCTTAAAAGACCTTGCGGTATGCTCTGCCTAGTATGTTGCCTCTGCAGTGACCTTCATGTTTGACCTTGACTCTTATCTCTTTCCATTTGTATTCTAAGGGGCTTCCCCTCATGTAAATAAGAAATACCACACCACAGCACTTCAGCTAAACTATTTTCAGAACAGAACGTCTTTACTTTTCATCTGATCCTCTCGGCGTAGTGTTAGTCAGAGACCAACATACAGGACCAAGGATGGATCTTCTTCTGGTTTCTGGCTGATGTAACGCTGAGTGCCTGCCAGGCCTATTAGAGCACCTTTGGAAGAGTGGACAATTATCTTACTCTGCCCATGCGTTAACTCTCCAACAAGCTGCTGTGGCAGGAGCTGAGACTGTAGCTGAGACTGTGCAGGCAACTAGGACTGCAGTGTTATTTGCAGGATCCAAGTTATCATGGCTCTAACAAGCCTTTCACCTTTCAAGCCTTTCAACTTTCTGATTCAGATTCCTTTCAGACTTCATTCAGTTTTTTTCAACCAATGTCTGTCAATATTATAACCAGCAGAATTTTGTTCCAACTAAATTGTTTCACTGCAACTAAATTGGGTAGATTGATGCATTAGCCTATTTGATGGGAGAACTGTTTGAATTGAATATCTAGTTGTGTTTTGACTTTCTATTCTTTGATAAATCCTCCGTATGGAACTATTTATCCTCCCATGTAATATTGAACAGACATGTGTACCTCTAAATGTTGAATAACCTCGAAACTTCAAACGACTGTCTCAGTAGAACATGAATTCAGAATGAATTTGAATCCCATCCACATATGAATATTCATAATGTCGAGTTTGGATGTTCTACTGTGCCACTGTCATTTTTAGCCAAAGCAATCTTTAACTTATGAAACATTAAGGTATGCCTATTGCTGTAATATTTAACAGAGCTGTCTGCCTTATGCTTACACAACATGGAAGAGTTGAACATCTCCCCCTCCCCCCTCTCTCTCTGCTCCGTACTTGCTGAAACAGCTGATCTGCCACTGAGTCCCTGACTAAAGCCCAGTGGTGCCGCTCAGAGGAGCACAAACGCTGGAGGGGGAAAGCTGAGCTCTTTTAGAGCATTGCATATAAATCCTCCTCTCAAACAAAACACAGTCAATTCTCAAGAGGGTCCAAATTGGCCAAACTAAACAAATGAATGGGATAAAGTGAACCCACTCGTTGACATGTCCTTTGTAGCTACTGCTACCAGAGAGCCCTGGGTACCGCATGGAGGATGGCGGGAAGGAGAGGAGGGGGAGGTGGGATAGGAGGGTAGGGGAGCTCAAAGCCCTCTGTGGTGTTGTGGTCTTCAGAGATAGGTTGACTTGTCCATGAAGTAGTCCTGACCTGTAATGCCCTTGCCCTTGTAGCAGATGCCCTAGTTCTGCAGCCGCACCGGCCTGTGTGCTTTGGTGTGTGTGTGTGTGTGTGTGTGTGTGTGTGTGTGTGTGTGTGTGTGTGTGTGTGTGTGTGTGTGTGTGTGTGTGTGTGTGTGTGTGTGTGTGTGTGTGTGTGTTTTGCATGCTCTGTCCGTTCACAGCCCCCAGTGTTGGAGCTTTTATCTGCCTGGGTGGCTGGCGCTCTCTCTCCTCTCTCTCCTTACACTGCTTGCCTACTACTTGGTTTGTTTCTTCTCCCCTTTATTGAAATTCACATATCTTTCTCCTTCATGCATCTTGCTAGGGGAAGGCTTTTGTGTGATGAGTATGTGTGTGCTTGCTGTGTGTGTTTTGTTTGAGGCCTGGCAGAAATGTTTTTTTTGGTTCCGTCTAATCGTGACTCATAACGAACAGCTCCTCACTGACACACCACTCCCCTCCCTAGCCCCCTATGTTCTTCTCACTCTCCCCCTATCAAGGCGAGACCCAGAAGCAGACACAGGAGGCAGGTGGTTGGAGTCTTACAATGTTTATTAATCCAAAGGGGTAGGCAAGAGAATGGTCGTGGACAGGCAAAAAAGTCAAAACCAGATCGGAGTCCAGGAGGTACAGAGTGGCAGAGAGGCTTGTGGTCAAGGCAGGCAGAATGGTCAGGCAGGCGGGTACAGAGTCCAGAAACAGACAAGGGTCAAAACCGGGAGGACTAGAAAAAGGAGAATCCAAAAAGCAGGAGAACAGGAAAACCGCTGGTTGACTTGGAAACATACAAGACGAACTGGAGCAGAGAGACAAGAAACACAGGGATAAATACACTGGGAAAAATAAGCGACACCTGGAGGGGGTGGAGACAATAACGAGGACAGGTGAAACAGATCAGGGCATGACACACCCTTTTTCTCAGTATCTGTCTCTTCCTTTCTACTGTATCCCCACTCACTTTTTAATAGCCACACTCCCTGTCTCCCTTGTTCGCTCCCTCTCTTCCTTTCACTCTCCTCCTTTCTCTTTCTCACCCCCCTGTTCTCCTCGTTTGCATCAGCTTGATAAATCTGAAGCTAAATTTAGAGGCATTTCTTCTCTGCAAAAAATACATTACTGGCTCTCAGAGAGAGAGAGAGAGAGTGCGAGTACATCAGGAATGACAGAGGAGAGAGAGACTCCAGCCCCTGCCTCTTCCCCTCCCACAAAACTGTCTTTACACATCAGTAGTTCAGAATGTGTAAGTTAGTTTGACTACTGCCTACTTGCTACTGGATTTCATTGGACAGTATTTGTAGATGAAGGTATGAACTTAGAGTGCTGCCGGCCTGAAGTTTAAGCAAAGGTAAATGCAGACTTGGTTGTCTAGATCCTGGTTGTCTAGATCCTAGTTGTCAAGATCCTAGTTGTCTAGATCCCAGTTGTCTAGATCCTGGTTGTCTAGATCCTGGTTGTCTAGATCCTAGTTGTCTAGATCCTGGTTGTCTAGATCCTGATTGTCTAGATCCCGGGTGTCTAGATCCTGGTTGTCTAGATCCTGGTTGTCTAGATCCTGGTTGTCTAGATCCTGGTTGTCTAGATCCTAGTTGTCTAGATCCCGGTTGTCTAGATCCCAGTTGTCTAGATCCTGGTTGTCTAGATCCTGGTTGTCTAGATCCTGGTTGTCTAGATCCTAGTTGTCTAGATCCTGGTTGTCTAGATCCTAGTTGTCTAGATCCTGTTTGTCTAGATCCTAGTTGTCTAGATCCTGGTTGTCTAGATCCCGGTTGTCTAGTTTCTGGTTGTCTAGATCCTGGTTGTCTAGATCCTAGTTGTCTAGATCCCGGTTGTCTAGATCCTAGTTGTCTAGATCCTGGTTGTCTAGATCCTGGTTGTCTAGATCCTGGTTGTCTAGATCCTAGTTGTCTAGATCCCGGTTGTCTAGATCCTGGTTGTCTAGATCCTGGTTGTCTAGATCCTAGTTGTTTAGATCCCAGTTGTCTAGATCCTGGTTGTCTAGATCCTGGTTGTCTAGATCCATTACATTATGCTGGTGAATTAGGCCTCCTGCTGAGACTCCTTCATACCTTATTAGGTATAGTGTACCTTAAACCCTATAATACCTTATACTTGACAGGAGTAAAGTAGTGATGATATACGGTGTGGCTGATACATTTCTTCATGCCCTTTATCCTGACTCTCACCATATGAAATGTCTCTGGTGACCTTCACCATGAAAAGGGGGCATATCCGAATTCACAAGGATTTCTTCGACCGTATTTGCACAGAGTTAGTGTGCCATCACTATGTTGAGTAGTGCTATATATAAGACTATATAGACTGGTCTGGCCCAGTTTCTAATGGAATAGTGGAATTACTCTCTAATTCTGCTTGGAGTGCTTTTACTCTTTCTCCATTAGTATGTTTTGATAATGCTGGGTAGAACTCCATGCTTTGATTGGGATATATTTGAAAATCCCAGGACGCCCACATTGCATCAATAACGGAAGCACCTTGGTACACCAGCGTTTTAGAGGCAATTACTGTGAGATCGATAGAAAAGAGGCTTGCAGTAACAAGAGGGATCTAGTGGAGCAACATTGGTTGTGTGTGTGGGCATGGGGGATTTCATGTGAATAAGGCACATGGAAGGGTGTGTGCGTGTGCGTTGGTGCGTGTGCACTGTAGACTCAGGCAAGACCTATGTAAGCGCCTTGATAGGCAGCCAGGGCCAGAACCCAGCCCAGCCGTGGAGCGAGCTGCATGAGCTTCACACTGAGTGGAGATGGCCAGTTGCAGCTGAACTAACAACAACAGGCAGGCCTTCAGAAGGGGTCTAAACCCACCTCCCACACTGTCTCCCTGTCTGGCTTCTCATGAAGAATTTGTAACCCACATAAGTGTTTTGGTTCTCATGCCCTATTAAGTCTTAAAATAAATCACTTTCCAAATGGATACTGGCTGTATTTCTGTATTTTGAAAGTCACATATCTTGAAAACTTGATTGCCGACAAGCAAAACATTTTGGGACTATGTCAACAATGGACTAATGAAACAAATACCAAAATATAGTTTGGGGGTTTTCCGTTAAGGCTTCTGAAACACAGCACAGGGTATGTATGCTGCTGAGCTATCTAGCTAGGTGCAAAAATCACAGGATGCCACTGTTCATGAATCAGCATACATTTAATGTAAAACAAATCACTGTCTGTACAGTTTATATAGTTGGGAGGTTTAAACAACCACTGACCTTATCTTTGTCTAAAGTTGTTTCCAGTGGTTTCCCTTGCCCTGTATATACTGTATACTATTGATGGGCTGATTCAGTGGACATTACTCACCCTCCTCTCTATAGCAGCTCTGGCAGCAGGGTAATGGTCTGCACACTGTAGAAAACTGGCCCCTCTCTCTCCCTTTCTGTCCTCTCTTTCTCTCCCCCTCTCTGTCTTTCACCCTGTCTTTCTCTTTCCTCTCTCTCTCCCTCCCTCCCTCCCTCTCTTTCTCTTTCCCTCTCTGTCTTTCACCCTGTCTTTCTCTCTCATCTCTCTCTCCCTCCCTCCCCCCCTCTCTTTCTCTCTCCCTCTCTGTCTTTCACCCTGTCTTTCTCTCTCTCTCTCTCTCCCTCCCTCCCTCTCTTTCTCTCTCCTCTCTGTCTTTCACCCTGTCTTTCTCTCTTTCACCCTCTCTCCCTCCCCTCCCTCCCTCTCTTTCTCTCTCCCTCTCTGTCTTTCACCCTGTCTTTCTCTCTCCTCTCTCTCTCCCTCCCTCCCTCTCTTTCTCTCTCCCTCTCTGTCTTTCACCCTGTCTTTCTCTCTCCTCTCTCCCTCCCTCCCTCTCTTTCTCTCTCCCTCTCTGTCTTTCACCCTGTCTTTTCTCTCTCTCTCTCCCTCCCTCCCTCTCTTTCTCTCTCCCTCTCTGTCTTTCACCCTGTCTTTCTCTCTCCTCTCTCTCTCCCTCCCTCCCTCTCTTTCTCTCTCCCTCTCTGTCTTTCACCCTGTCTTTCTCTCTCCTCTCTCTCTCCCTCCCTCCCTCTCTTTCTCTCTCCCTCTCTGTCTTTCACCCTGTCTTTCTCTCTCCTCTCTCTCCCTCCCTCCCTCCCTCTCTTTCTCTCTCCCTCTCTGTCTTTCACCCTGTCTTTCTCTCTCTCTCTCTCTCCCTCCCTCCCTCTCTTTCTCTCTCCCTCTCTGTCTTTCACCCTGTCTTTCTCTCTCCTCTCTCTCCCTCCCTCCCTCTCTTTCTCTCTCCCTCTCTGTCTTTCACCCTCTCTCTCTCTCTCTCTTGCAATTCAATTCAATTCAAAGGGCTTTATTGGCATGGGAACATATGTTTACATTGCCAAAGCAAGTGAAATATATAATAAACAAAAGTTAAATAAGCAATACAAAATTAACAGTAAACATTGCACTCACAAATTTCAAAGGAATAGAGACATTTCAAATGTCATATTATGTCTATATACAGTGTTGTAACAATGTGCAAATAGTTCAAGTACAAAAGCGAAAATAAATAAACATAAATATGGGTTGTATTTACAATGGTGTTTGTTCTTCGCAGGTTGCCCTTTTCTTGTGGCAACAGGTCACACATCTTGCTGCTCTGATGGCACACTGTGGTATTTCACCCAATAGATATGGGAGTTTATCAAAATTTGATTTGTTTTGGAATTCTTTGTGGGTCTGTGTAATCTTAGGGGAAATATGTGTCTCTAATATGGTCATACATTTGTCAGGAGGTTAGTACAGCTCAGTTTCCACCTCATTTTGTAGACAGAGTGCACATAGCCTGTTTTCTCTTGAGAGCCAGGTCTGCCTACGGCGGCCTCTCTCAATAGCAAGGCCATGCTCACTGAGTCTGTACATAGTCAAAGCTTTCCTTCATTTTGGGGCAGTTACAGTGGTCAGGTATTATGACACTGTGTATTCTCTGTTTAGGGACAAATAGCATTCTGGTTTGCTCAGTTTTTTGGTAAATTCTTTCCAATGTGTAATTATCTTTTTGTTGGGTCTAATTGTGCTTCTGTTGCTGTCCTGGAGCTCTGTAGGGTCTGTTTGTGTTTGTGAATAGAGCCCAGGACCAGCCTGCTTAGGGGACTCTTCTTTAGGTTAATTTATCTGTAGGTGATGGCTTTGTTATGGAATGTTTGGGAATCACTTCCTTTTAGGTGGTTGTAGAATTTAATGGCACTTTTTTTGTTTTTTTGATAATTAGTGGTTATTGGCCTAATTCTTCTCTGCATTATTGGGTGTTCTACGTTGTACATGGATGATGTCTTGGCAGAATTCTACATGCAGAGTCTCAATTTGGTGTTTGTCCCATTTGGTAAATTATTGATTGGTGAGCAGACCCCAGACCTAACACCCATAAAGGGCAATGGGTTCTATAATTGATTCAAGTATTTTTAGCCAGATCCTAATTGGGATGTCAAATTGTATGTTCCTTTTGATGGCGTAGAAGGCCCTTCTGACCTTGTCTCGCAGATCGTTCACAGCTTTGTAGAAGTTACCAGTGGTGCTGATGTTTAGGCCGAGGTGGGTATAGTTTTTTGTGTGCTCCAGGGCAACGGTGTCAAGATGGAATTTGTATTTGTGGTCCTGGCAACTGGACCTTTTTTGGAACACCATTATTTTTGTCTTACTGAGATTTACTGTCAGGGCTCAGGTCTGACAGAATCTTTGCAGAAGATCTAGGTGCTGTTTGTAAGCCCTCCTTGGCTGGGGACAGAAGCACCAGATCATCAGCGAACAGTAGACATTTGACTTCAGATTCTAGTAGGGTGAGGCCGGGTGATGCAGACTGTTCTAGGGCCCTTGCCAATTCATTGATATATACAGTGCCTTGCAAAAGTATTCAGCCCCCTTGAACTTTGCGACCTTTTGCCACATTTCAGGCTTCAAACATAAAGATATAAAACTGTATTTTTTTGTGAAGAATCAACAACAAGTGGGACACAATCATGAAGTGGAACGACATTTATTGGATATTTCAAACTTTTTTAACAAATCAAAAACTGAAAAATTGGGCGTGCAAAATTATTCAGCCCCCTTAAGTTCATACTTTGTAGTGCCACCTTTTGCTGCGATTACAGCTGTAAGTCGCTTGGGGTATGTCTCTATCAGTTTTGCACATCGAGAGACTGAAATTTTTTCCCATTCCTCCTTGCAAAACAGCTCGAGCTCAGTGAGGTTGGATGGAGAGCATTTGTGAACAGCAGTTTTCAGTTCTTTCCACAGATTCTCGATTGGATTCAGGTCTGGACTTTGACTTGGCCATTCTAACACCTGGATATGTTTATTTTTGAACCATTCCATTGTAGATTTTGCTTTATGTTTTGGATCATTGTCTTGTTGGAAGACAAATCTCCGTCCCAGTCTCAGGTCTTTTGCAGACTCCATCAGGTTTTCTTCCAGAATGGTCCTGTATTTGGCTCCATCCATCTTCCCATCAATTTTAACCATCTTCCCTGTCCCTGCTGAAGAAAAGCAGGCCCAAACCATGATGCTACCACCATCATGTTTGACAGTGGGGATAGTGTGTTCAGGGTGATGAGCTGTGTTGCTTTTACACCAAACATAACGTTTTGCATTGTTGCCAAAAAGTTCAATTTTGGTTTCATCTGACCAGAGCACCTTCTTCCACATGTTTGGTGTGTCTCCCAGGTGGCTTGTGGCAAACTTTAAACGACACTTTTTATGGATATCTTTAAGAAATGGCTTTCTTCTTGCCACTCTTCCATAAAGGCCAGATTTGTGCAATATATGACTGATTGTTGTCCTATGGACAGAGTCTCCCACCTCAACTGTAGATCCCTGCAGTTCACCCAGAGTGATCATGGGCCTCTTGGCTGCATCTCTGATCAGTCTTCTCCTTGTATGAGCTGAAAGTTTAGAGGGACGGCCAGGTCTTGGTAGATTTGCAGTGGTCTGATACTCCTTCCATTTCAATATTATCGCTTGCACAGTGCTCCTTGGGATGTTTAAAGCTTGGGAAATCTTTTTGTATCCAAATCCGTCTTTAAACCTCTTCACAACAGTATCTCGGACCTGCCTGGTGTGTTCCTTGTTCTTCATGATGCTCTCTGCGCTTTTAACGGACCTCTGAGACTATCACAGTGCAGGTGCATTTATACGGAGACTTGATTACACACAGGTGGATTGTATTTGTCATCATTAGTCATTTAGGTCAACATTGGATCATTCAGAGATCCTCACTGAACTTCTGGAGAGAGTTTGCTGCACTGAAAGTAAAGGGGCTGAAAAATTTTGCACGCCCAATTTTTCCGTTTTTGATTTGTTAAAAAAGTTTGAAATATCCAATAAATGTCGTTCCAATTCATGATTGTGTCCCACTTGTTGTTGATTCTTCACAAAAAAATACAGTTTTATATCTTTATGTTTGAAGCCTGAAATGTGGCAAAAGGTTGCAAAGTTCAAGGGGGCTGAATACTTTCGCAAGGCACTGTATGTTGAAGAGGCTGGGGCTCAAGCTGCACCCCTGTCTCACCCCACGGCAGTAGAAATAAATGTTTTTTTGCGTGTGTTTTTTTTTTACCGCACACGTGTTGTTTGTGTACATGGATTTTATGATGTTGTATGTTTTTCCACCAACACCGCTTTCCATCACTTTGACTTGGTTTGTTTGTTTGTCAATTAGGGTGTGCAGGGTGAATACGTGGTCTGTCGTATGGTAATTTGGTAAAAAGCCCATTTGACATTTGCTCAGTACATTGTTTTCACTGAGAAAAGGTGCAAGTCTGCTGTTAATGATAATGCAGAGGATTTTCCCAAGGTTGCTGTTGATGCATATCGCACGGTAGTTATTGGGGTCAAATTTGTCTCCACTTTTGTGGATTGGGGTGATCAGTCCTCGAGTTCCAAATATAGAGGAAGATGCCAGAGCTGTGGATGATGTTAAAGAGTTTAAGTAAAGCCAATTGGAATTTGTGGTCTGTATATTTTATCATTTCATTTAGGATTGTTTTAGTGATTCACCATAGACTCAGGTTTTCTTGGTCTCTATGTTTTTGGTTGGATAGGTTTCTCAATTTCCTTCTTAGATTTTTGCATTATTCATAAAACCATTTATAATTTTTTTAGGTTGTCTGCTTGAAATGGTTTGATTTGTTTGGGAAGCTGTAAGGTCAAATATAGTTTTTAGGCTTTCTATTGCCAAGTCTATACCTTCACTATTACAGTGAAAAGTTTTGTCCAGGAAGTTGTCTAGAAGGGATTGTATTTGTTGTTGCCTTATTGTTTTCTAGTAGGTTTCTACACTACTTTCCGTCCATCTATAGCATTTCTTAATATTGTGCAGTTCCTTTGGCTTTGATGCCTCATGATTATTGCTCTGTTCAAGTAGACTGTGATTTTGCTGTGATCTGATGTTAACTGTGAACGCTCTGAGAGACTCTGGGTTGCGGTCAGTGATAAAGTAATCTACAGTACTACTGCCAAGGGATGAGCTGTAGGTGTACCTACCAGAGTGGTCCCCTCGAAGCCTACCATTGACTATGGACAGACCCAGTGTGCAACAGAGCTGCAGGAGGTGGGTCCCATTTTTTTGGTTGTTTTGTCATAGTTGTGTCTAGGTGGGCATATTTGGAAGGAAATACTGTCAACTTCAGGTAGGTGTTTGTCCCCCTGGCTGCTGAGAGTATCAGGTTCTTGTCCAGCTCTGGCATTTAGGTCGCCACAGACTAGTACATGTCCCTGGGCCTGGAAATGGTTGATCTCCCCCTCTAGGATGGAGAAGCTGTCATCTTTAAAGTATGGGGATTCTATTGGGGGGATATAGGTAGCGCACATATATAGGACATATTTCTCTGTTGAGATAATTTCCTTATTTATTTCTAGCCTGATGTAAAATGTTCCTGTTTTGACTAATTTAATAGAGTAGGTTAGGTCTGCTCTATACCAAATGAGCATACCCCTGTGAGTCTCTTCCCTGTTTCACTCCTGGTAGTTTGGTGGATGGGACTACCAGCTGTCTGTAACCTAGAGGGCAACCAGTGCGTCCGTCTCCTCTGTACCAGGTTTCTTGTCAAATGCCAATGTCTGTATTTCCAAGTTCTGGGTTCCTGCTCTTTAGGCCAAAGGCAGATGACCTCAGACCTTATATACTCCCTCCCTCCCTCCCTCCCTCCCTCCCTCCCTCCTCCCTCCCTCCCTCCCTCCCTCCCTCCCTCCTCTCTCTCTCTCTCTCTCTCTCTCTCTCTCTCTCTCTCTCTCTCTCTCTCTCACACTCTTTCTCCCTTGTCTCACTCCCCCTCTCTCTCTCTACCTCTCTCATACACTCTCCCTCCCTCCCTCCCTCTTTGCCCTTCCTCTCTTTTTCTCTCTTGCACATCCTCTCAGCCACAGTGGAACGTCTCCCCTTCCATAGCATCCCGACTTCTCCCTTCTGTTTATGTAGCGGACTAAAGGAAGGGAGAGACATGAATCATCCTCTACCTCCTCACAGGAAGCAGCAGCACGCAGTGACTCCACCACTCCATCACGCCACACACTTCAGGAAGGAGAAAGGACGTTGTAAAGAGTAATTAGTTGGCCATTAAGATTTATGGTGCAATTATCTGCTAGGTTCAACAACACTTAAGGTACCTTTAAGTAAACAATGAGGGCCCTGAGGAAGAAAACCCTTGTGTGTTTTAACCTTCCATTGGACTGTGTTTGAAGGGACTGGGAACGCGGGTGTTTATTTTCTAAGGCCCAGTGTGTGAACTCTTGCCTTCCCTAAGCAAATGGTTGTGCCTCTCTCCCTCCTCTCTCTTACCCCAAGCGTGAGGTTTGCTGCTCAGGCATAATTGCCAGCTTAATTAACAATCAGTTAGACCAACTGATTAATTAGTCTGGCTGAGCTTCTTTGTACTCGGCCTTCTGAGAATTCACACTGTTTGATTGATGAGATGGCCACCGGTCTCCATCACTCTGGAAAAACCTCTCTGGCTCCCTAGCCTTCACCCCCCCATTCTCTTTGAGATCACATGCGCTATGTGGAGATCCAAGGAGGTTTCTAACTGAAGGGAACACCTGGTTTGAGCACGTTATGGTCATTCCACAAAAAGAGTTCCATTGGCTTCCCTTTGATGTTTCAGGTAGAAATTGTGAACCAATATTGAATTTTAAAAGTCTGTTATATTAAATGAAGTGCACTTTAATGTAGGCCACATGGAGAATTCAATACATCTGAAGAATCGTATTTATTCAATGTGATTAATTTAATCACGTGAAATGTCTGTCCGTCATTTTAAGGTTAACCCTGTTTTACGTGAACTGAACTCTCGTTTTAATATGGTGAAACTATTACTATAATTTTTTATACATAATAAAACAGAGTGTAAAGGCAGGCGAGCTGGTTCTTTTCTTTTTGGTCATTTTCTGTGTTCGTTGTGGAAAACCGAGCAGGTTGTGCATAACATGTCAACCCTGTTACCCATAGATAGACAGGCTAGAATAACACGTCAACCCTGTTACCCATAGATAGACAGGCTAGAATAACACGTCAACTCTGTTACCCATAGATAGACAGGCTAGAATAACACATCAACCCTGTTACCCACAGCTAGACAGGCTAGAATAACATGTCAACCCTGTTACCCATAGATAGACAGGCTAGAATAACACATCAACCCTGTTACCCATAGATAGACAGGCTAGAATAACACGTCAACCCTGTTACCCATAGATAGACAGGCTAGAATAACACATCAACCCTGTTACCCATAGATAGACAGGCTAGAATAACACGTCAACCCTGTTACCCATAGATAGACAGGCTAGAATAACACGTCAACCCTGTTACCCATAGATAGACAGGCTAGAATAACACTTTAACCCTGTTACCCATAGATAGACAGGCTAGAATAACACTTTAACCCTGTTACCCATAGATAGACAGGCTAGAATAACACTTTAACCCTGTTACCCATAGATAGACAGGCTAGAATAACACTTTAACCCTGTTACCCATAGATAGACAGGCTAGAATAACACGTCAACCCTGTTACCCATAGATAGACAGGCTAGAACCCTGTTACCCATAGATAGACAGGCTAGAATAACACGTCAACCCTGTTACCCATAGATAGACAGGCTAGAATAACACATCAACCCTGTTACCCACAGATAGACAGGCTAGAATAACACTTTAACCCTGTTACCCATAGATAGACAGGCTAGAATAACACGTCAACCCTGTTACCCATAGATAGACAGGCTAGAATAACACGTCAACCCTGTTACCCATAGATAGACAGGCTAGAATAACACATCAACCCTGTTACCCACAGATAGACAGGCTAGAATAACACTTTAACCCTGTTACCCATAGATAACTAGAATAACACGTCAACCCTGTTACCCATAGATAGACAGGCTAGAATAACACGTCAACCCTGTTACCCATAGATAGACAGGCTAGAATAACACGTCAACCCTGTTACCCATAGACAGACAGGCTAGAATAACACGTCAACCCTGTTACCCATAGATAGACAGGCTAGAATAACACTTTAACCCTGTTACCCATAGATAGACAGGCTAGAATAACACGTCAACCCTGTTACCCATAGATAGACAGGCTAGAATAACACGTCAACCCTGTTACCCATAGATAGACAGGCTAGAATAACACGTCAACCCTGTTACCCATAGATAGACAGGCTAGAATAACACGTCAACCCTGTTACCCATAGATAGACAGGCTAGAATAACACGTCAACCCTGTTACCCATAGACATAGACAGGCTAGAATAACACGTCAACCCTGTTACCCATAGATAGACAGGCTAGAATAACACGTCAACCCTGTTACCGTTAGACAGACAGGCTAGAATAACACGTCAACCCTGTTACCCATAGATAGACAGGCTAGAATAACACTTTAACCATGTTACCCATAGATAGACAGGCTAGAATAACACGTCAACCCTGTTACCCATAGATAGACAGGCTAGAATAACACATCAACCATGTTACCCACAGATAGACAGGCTAGAATAACACGTCAACCCTGTTACCCATAGATAGACAGGCTAGAATAACACGTCAACCCTGTTACCCATAGATAGACAGGCTAGAATAACACGTCAACCCTGTTACCCATAGATAGACAGGCTAGAATAACACTTTAACCATGTTACCCATAGATAGACAGGCTAGAATAACACGTCAACCCTGTTACCCATAGATAGACAGGCTAGAATAACACGTTAACCCTGTTACCCATAGATAGACAGGCTAGAATAACACGTCAACCCTGTTACCCATAGATAGACAGGCTAGAATAACACGTCAACCCTGTTACCCATAGACAGACAGGCTAGAATAACTTGTCAACCCTGTTACCCATAGATAGACAGGCTAGAAATGTTTTAACAATTCAAAATATTGTGAACCTGGCATTCAATTGCCCCTTCCTTTTGCAGACAACAAGCTTCCATTCCCCCTGTCACAAGAAGGTTTATGTCTAACTTAAGATAAAATCAGCAACCCTGTTACTTATTTGGCACTTAATATGCACTTACTACTAGTATTCTCTAGTCTTACTATTCTTCATGAGATGGTAAAACATGTTTTTTATTAAGTTGAACATGTGCTCTTTAAGACAGAACAAAACATTTAGTTGACAAAAAGGTATTGTTAGATCTTCCCTGTGCTGAACATGCCCCTGGATGAGCGCACAGAGATACCACCCCAGGGGGTAGAAAAAGCATCTCAGAGGGCAAAGAGAAGTGTCCTCATCTTGCATCAATAGCAGGGATAAGGTGTGTTGTGGTGCAGGCAAACTGAACAACCATGAATGTGAAGAGTAGCTTTAAGAAGGGATTACAGTGTGTGTGTGTGTGTGTGTGTGTATGTGTGTGTGTGTGTGTGTGTCTGTCTGTCTGTCTGTCTGTCTGTCTGTCTGTCTGTCTGTCTGTCTGTCTGTCTGTCTGTCTGTCTGTCTGTCTGTCTGTCTGTCTGTCTGTCTGTCTGTCTGTCTGTCTGTCTGTCTGCTGGTGTGTTTGTTTGCATGTGTGTGTGTGTGTGTGTGTGTGTGTGTGTGTGTGTGTGTGTGTGTGTGTGTGTGTGTGTGTGTGTGTGTGTGTGTGTGTGTGTGTGTGTGTGTGTGTGTGTGTGTCTGTGTGTGTGTGTGTGTGTGCCGTGTGTTGTGTGTGTGTGTGTATCTGTGTGTGTGTGTGTGTCTGCGTGTGTGTGTCTGCGCGTGTGTGTCTGCGCGTGTGTGTGTGTCTGCGCGTGTGTGTGTGTGTCTGCGCGTGTGTGTGTTTGTCTGCGCGTGTGTGTGTGTGTCTGCGCGCATGTGTTTGTGTGTCTGCGCGCGTGTGTGTGTGTTTGTCTGCGCGTGTGTGTGTGTGTCTGCGCGCGTGTGTGTGTTTGTCTGCGCGTGTGTGTGTGTGTGTGTGCCTGCGCATGTGTGTGTGTCTGCACGTGTGTGTGTGTATCTGTGTGCCTGTGTGTGTGTACATCCCCATAACGCCTCCTGCTAACCTCACTCACCACAGTAAAAATGATGACTATAACTGATGTGCTTTTACCGCTCTAACTTATGGCTGTGAGTTGACTTAGGAAACATGCACAGCGATGCGTTTCACTGAAACACTCCCTACTAATTATGTTCAACCTACACCTTTCTCTCTCTCTCTGTCTCTCGCTCATTTCACTTCTCAACTTCTTAAAGAAATCTAAATAATGCATGACAGGCGGCGCTGTTTTTGTCTTTTCCATTTAGCTCGGCGGACTAGCTAAATCAAAGGGGAACGAAACCCAGTGGTTTTCTTTCTATCCCCTCAGAAAGCATGTGCCGGTTTGGAAGCTTATTCACAGCGATCAGGTGGTGCTGTAATCAGCACCTCTGGGCTGCTAGCTCAACACAACAACAGAATAGGAAAGGAAGTCTCTCTTTCTCTCTCTCTTTGTGAGAGACTCTCCTTTTTGTAAAGCAGGAGGAAGGAGGCAGGAGGAGGGAGGTAGAAAAGCATGGCAGGGACCAACAGACAGTGGGCTTCATGGCTCCGGGCCGGGGAAGTAAATGTCAGCTCCCCGCAGGGTGCTGTGGAAGGCAGCGCCCAGTGCCTTTGACTGGGTTGCTATGCTACTGTTACTGGCCTCAGTGGCCTGTTGCAGCAGGTATCCTCAATGAGGCCTGACAGAGGGGCAGGGCTGGGCTCTAGAGGAGAGAGGGGAGTGGTACCTCCACTACTACTCATAGGTTGGAGGGAGAGGTGGAGGAGGAGGGGACACGGCATGGGAGACTGGGGGTGTGGTGTGGAGCGACCCCAGCTGGGGTACAAGGAAGCACAGAGCTGGAGGCTTCTAACTGTTAACTGCTTCCACAACCAGTGCAGGAAGTAATAAGCAATTAGAACCACAAAACACTGACTGACTGCCCTTCTCCCTGACAACAAAAAACCCCCCGGCCAATTATGTATTTTCTCCAAGCTCTTTGAAGACACGTGATTCTGGGGTGTTGGGGGTTGGGAGGCCATTACTTACAGTGTATACTCAGAAACAGGTCAGACTCCTTATGGTTCAGCATCTGGTCTGTCCCATGCTGTTCACTGTTCACAAGTAGTGTAGCTGTGGGTCTAACCCAGCAGAAACCTGCTTTGTGTATTTGAGAACCCTCATCACTCTAGAGAGGGTCTAGAGGAGTCAGGGAGAGAGGTGGGGTGAAGAGGCAGGCTGTAATTTGACTGGCCAGCCAACAAAGACAGAGCCATGACCTCTCTTCCTCTACCGGGAGCAGCACTGTGTCAACTTTATGGCCCACACGCTTGGGAGGAGGGGATGTGAGGGGAGGGGTGAATTCTGCTTGGTTGATGGATGAAGGTAACTTTTCAATTGTTTCAAGTCAGCTGTTATGATAGAGTGCATTGATGGAGAGGGTGAAAGGGAGAGGGAGGTAGAGAGAGGGTGAAAGGGAGAGGGAGGTAGAGAGAGGGTGAAAGGGAGAGGGAGGTAGAGAGATGGTGAAAGGGAGAGGGAGGTAGAGAGATGGTGAAAGGGAGAGGGAGGTAGAGAGATGGTGAAGGGGAGAGGGAGGTAGAGAGAGGGTGAAAGGGAGAGGGAGGTAGAGAGAGGGTGAAAGGGAGGGAGGTAGAGAGAGGGTGAAAGGGAGAGGGGTAGAAAGGGTGAAAGGGAGAGGGAGGTAGAGAGATGGTGAAGGGGAGAGGGAGGTAGAGAGAGGGTGAAGGCGAGAGGGAGGTAGAGAGATGGTGAGAGGGTGAGGGGGTAGAGAGATGGTGAAGGGGAGAGGGAGGTAGAGAGAGGGTGAAAGGGAGAGGGAGGTAGAGAGAGGGTGAAAGGGAGAGGGAGGTAGAGAGATGGTGAAGGGGAGAGGGAGGTAGAGGGTGAAGGGGAGGGAGG